>NC_086448.1:534487442-534787442 GCF_028390025.1 Pseudophryne corroboree
AGAAAATTGTCAAGTCAAGCGGAACGTGACCCGTCAACAGCTCCTCGTTCACATTCTCCCGCAACGGGGGCTGCGAGGAAAAGGCTAAGAATTCCGAGCCCACCCGCTGGCGGTGATGCAGGGCAGTCTGGAGCGAGTGCTGACATCTGGTCCGGACTGAAGGACATGCCAATGATTACTGACATGTCGTCTACTGTCACTGCATATGATTCTGTCACCATTGAAAGACTGGTGGAGGATTATATGAGTGACCGCATCCAAGTAGGCAGACAGTCCGTACGTATACTGGCAGGAAAAAGAGGCAATTTGGAGGCCCTTGCACAAACTGGCTTTATTTTACCTAAGTTGCCCCCCCCCCTCCAGTGTGTACTCCGAAAGAGTGTTTAGTGCAGCCGCTCACCTTGTCAGCAATCGGCGTACGAGGTTACTTCCAGAAAATGTGGAGAAGATGATGTTCATCAAAATGAATTATAATCAATTCCTCCGTGGAGACATTCACCAGCAATTGCCTCCAGAAAGTACACAGGGACCTGAGATGGTGGATTCCAGTGGGGACGAATTAATAATTTGTGAGGAGGGGGATGTACACAGTGAAAGGGGTGAGGAATCGGACGATGAGGAGGAGGTGGACATCTTGCCTCTGTAGAGCCAGTTTGTGCAAGGAGAGATTGATTGCTTCATTTTTCGTGGGGGACCAAACCAACCAGTCATTTCAGTCACAGTCGTGTGGCAGACCCTGTCGCTGAAATGATGGGTTCATTAAAGTGTGCATGTCCTGTTTATACAACATAAGGGTGGGTGGGAGGGCCCAAGGACAATTCCATCTTGCACCTCTTTTTTCTTTCATTTTTCTTTGCATCATGTGCTGTTTGGGGACTATTTTTTTGAAGTGCCATCCTGCTTGACACTGCAGTGCCACTCCTAGATGGGCCAGGTGTTTGTGTTGGCCACTTGTGTCGCTTAGCTTAGCCATCCAGCGACCTTGGTGCACCTCTTTTTTTCTTTGCATCATGTGCTGTTTGGGGACTATTTTTTAAATCTGACATCCTGTCTGACACTGCAGTGCCACTCCTAGATGGGCCAGGTGTTTGTGTCGGCCACTTGGGTCGCTTAGCTTAGTCACACAGCTACCTCATTGCGCCTCTTTTTTCCTTTGCATTATGTGCTGTTTGGGGACTATTTTTTTGAAGTGCCATCCTGTCTGACACTGCAGTGCTACTCCTAGATGGGCCAGGTGTTTGTGTCGGCCACTTGTGTCGCTTAGCTTAGCCATCCAGCGACCTTGGTGCACCTCTTTTTTTCTTTGCATCATGTGCTGTTTGGGGACTATTTTTTAAATCTGACATCCTGTCTGACACTGCAGTGCCACTCCTAGATGGGCCAGGTGTTTGTGTCGGCCACTTGGGTCGCTTAGCTTAGTCACACAGCTACCTCATTGCGCCTCTTTTTTTCTTTGCATCATGTGCTGTTTGGGGACTATTTTTTTTGAAGTGCCATCCTGCCTGACACTGCAGTGCCACTCCTAGATGGGCCAGGTGTTTGTGTTGGCCACTTGTGTCGCTTAGCTTAGCCATCCAGCGACCTTGGTGCACCTCTTTTTTTCTTTGCATCATGTGCTGTTTGGGGACTATTTTTTAAATCTGACATCCTGTCTGACACTGCAGTGCCACTCCTAGATGGGCCAGGTGTTTGTGTCGGCCACTTGGGTCGCTTAGCTTAGTCACACAGCTACCTCATTGCGCCTCTTTTTTTCTTTGCATTATGTGCTGTTTGGGGACTATTTTTTTGAAGTGCCATCCTGTCTGACACTGCAGTGCTACTCCTAGATGGGCCAGGTGTTTGTGTCGGCCACTTGTGTCGCTTAGCTTAGCCATCCAGCGACCTTGGTGCACCTCTTTTTTTCTTTGCATCATGTGCTGTTTGGGGACTATTTTTTAAATCTGACATCCTGTCTGACACTGCAGTGCCACTCCTAGATGGGCCAGGTGTTTGTGTCGGCCACTTGGGTCGCTTAGCTTAGTCACACAGCTACCTCATTGCGCCTCTTTTTTTCTTTGCATCATGTGCTGTTTGGGGACTATTTTTTTGAAGTGCCATCCTGTCTGACACTGCAGTGCTACTCCTAGATGGGCCAGGTGTTTGTGTCGGCCACTTGGGTCGCTTAGCTTAGTCATCCAGCGACCTCGGTGCAAATTTTAGGACTAAAAATAATATTGTGAGGTGTGAGGTGTTCAGCATAGACTGAAAATGAGTGGAAATTATGGTTATTGAGAATAATACTATGGGATCAAAATGACCCCCAAATTCTATGATTTAAGCTGTTTTTGAGGGTTTTTTGTAAAAAAACACCCGAATCCAAAACACACCCGAATCCGACAAAAAATTTTCAGGGAAGTTTTGCCAAAACGCGTCCGAATCCAAAACACGGCCTCGGAACCGAATCCAAAACCAAAACACAAAACCCGAAAAATTTCCGGTGCACATCACTACTATAGTATCAAAATTACCTCCAAATTCTGTGATTTTAGCTGTTTTTTTTGTTTTCTTCAAAAAACATCCAGATCCAAAACCAAACCGGAAAGGGTGGTTTTGGCAAACCCAATCCAGATCCAGAATATGAGCAGAGATCCAGATCCAAAACCAAAACACAAAACACGAAAAGTGTCCGCCGCACATCTCTATATACAACCTAAATTATCATATTAAGTTCTACTGCTTCATTTAGCCCTTCTGGATGAATAGAATTAATTCTAAACATTCTGAAGGCTTCTTGTTTACATAGCTGCCTAAAGTGGTTTCCTACTCACTTTGTGATTGGGATGTGTTCAAAACCTAGTATCTTCAAACATTTTGGGTCTCGATTATGAGCTTCACAAAAGTGTTTAGACACACTATGGGGTAAATTTACTAAGATAGGAGTTCTATTTAAGATGGGATAGCAACCAATTAGATTTCAGGTATTATCTTCTAAAAGGTACTAGATAAATGAGAAGTAGAATCTGATTGGTTGCTATGAGCAACATCCCATCTTAAATAGAACTCCCATCTTAGAAAGTTTACCTCTATGTGTCTGCATTCTTCTGATGATGTTTCTGCAATGTTCTAAAAATCTAATTTTAGGAGTCCTAGTTGTCCCACCAATATATTTGAGATTGCAATCACACATGAGCATATATATTACAAAGGTTGTGTCACAGGTAATGAAACCTTTGATTGTATAGATTTTTTCCTCAGAATTTGCAGAAACTAATATTATTTTGTTCATTATAAATTAATGTTATTCATTTATTTTTGCCACATTTATAGCAATCCTTTGGTTTTGGTTGAAGCCAACACAAGTTTTGCATATTGTCGTTTTGAGTATTCTGGTGATTTAGGAATCTCCTTAAGTAGATTCTTAAGGAGACTCTCAAGAAACCTATTTTTACAGAAAATGATACATTATTTTGGAGGGATAAGGTCACTGAGGTGGAATACTTGTTTTAAGATGTTATAATTCTTATGTATAATATTTTTTATTTCCTTATAATGACTGTTTTATCTTTTACAGTATGTGGAAATAAATGCCATATCTCTATCTGAATTTTCAGTTTCTTGTATATCTTTATGTTCTAAAAGATCTTTATTTTTGATTAGAACTTCATGAAAGGCCTTTTGTACTTTAACTTCTGGGTAGCCTCCTTGGTGAAAAGATGTAGTTGAAGTAGACATGTGGTTGGAGTGATAAAAATTGAAATTGAAAGAATTAGTGAAGAAAGCTGACAAATTCATGAGCAGAAGAGTGATCCCTATCCCAAATAATAGATCATCTATAGAATGGCCATAGAGGACCAGGTGCGCGCAGTGTCAATACCCCGCATGAGGTGGTTTTTGACCGCCCCCACGTAAAGCTTGGCGGTATGTCAGAACTATTTTTGAGGAAAAGAACAAGATGTTAGTATTCATGGAAAGCCAGAGAAGACTGAACAGAAGGAAACAACCTGCAGTGCATCCTAGTTCTGGGAACTTCCATAAAAAAAATTTGATTTCCACTGTGGAAATAATGCCACAAGTGTGTTCAGCAGTTACATATGCAAAAGGTGGCTATTAAGGTGGCCATATTAATAAATAAAAAATGTTGTTAAATGAAATGATTCTTTGATTTCTTTTGTATTTTGCACTATGCTTCAGGGTATATTCAGTTGTTAATATCAAGAAAAATTGGAAAACTTTTCATTGGTCATATATATATCTCGATACAGCAATTAGTCTGGTACTCTACGTGAGTATGTTCAGCAATGCATAATTCTAATGGTTTCGCACTCCAGGCAGGCCTGGATTAAGCCTTCAGGGGGCCCGGGGTACTTAAGACAGGGGAGCCCTCTCCCTCATTTCAGCACTGTGCCCATGGTTGTGCCAGCCGTGCCTTTTCGTCCTGTGCTGGTCATATATATATATATATATATGTATTATATTAGGTTGCACCCTCATCGTCCATAGTCCAATGACTGGGGTGTCACCCACAATTGCCCTAATTCCAGGAATCCAAATACAGAGAAGAGTAAATGGGGCTGTCACCAGTTTTTTCTCATGCATTTAAAAGGATATATTCCAAAATTCAAAACATCTCACATGTTGCGTGGTGTGAGGCCAGGAAGGCCCCAACGGAGGAATTTCAGCTGGGCCGTTTCCTGCACTTCCTACAGTCAGGGGTGACTATGGGCCTTAAATTGGGTCCCATTAAGGTCCAGATTTCGGCTCTATCGATTTTCTTCCAGAGAGAACTGGCTTCACTACCTGAAGTTCAGACTTTTGTTAAGGGAGTGCTGCATATTCAGCCCCCTTTTGTGCCTCCAGTGGCACCTTGGGATCTCAACGTGGTGTTGGATTTCCTAAAGTCACATTGGTTTGAGCCACTGAAAACCGTGGATTTGAAATATCTCACGTGGAAAGTGGTCATGTTGTTGGCCTTGGCTTCGGCCAGGCGTGTATCAGAATTGGCGGCTTTGTCATGTAAAAGCCCTTATCTGATTTTCCATATGGATAGGGCAGAATTGAGGACTCGTCCCCAGTTTCTCCCCAAAGTGGTATCAGCTTTTCATCTGAACCAACCTATCGTGGTGCCTGCGGCTACAAATGACTTGGAGGCTTCCAAGTTGTTGGATGTAGTCAGGGCCCTAAAAATCTATGTTTCCAGGACAGCTGGAGTCAGAAAGACTGACTCGCTCTTTATCCTGTATGCGCCCAACTGCTTCAAAGCAGACAATTGCTCGCTGGATCTGTAGTACGATTCAGCTTGCACATTCTGCGGCTGGACTGCCGCATCCTAAATCAGTAAAAGCCCATTCCAGGAGGAAGGTGAGCTCTTCTTGGGCGGCTGCCCGAGGGGTCTCGGCTCTTCAACTTTGCCGAGCAGCTACTTGGTCGGGGTCAAACACGTTTGCTAAATTCTACAAGTTTGACACCCTGGCTGAGGAGGACCTTGAGTTTGCTCATTCGGTGCTGCAGAGTCATCCGCACTCTCCCGCCCATTTGGGAGCTTTGGTATAATCCCCATGGTCCTTACGGAGTCCCCAGCATCCACTTAGGACGTTAGAGAAAATAAGAATTTACTCACCGGTAATTCTATTTCTCATAGTCCGTAGTGGATGCTGGGCGCCCATCCCAAGTGCGGATTGTCTGCAATACTTGTATATAGTTATTGCTTAACTAAAGGGTTATTGTTGAGCCATCTGTTGAGAGGCTCAGTTGTTATCATACTGTTAACTGGGTATTGTATCTCGAGTTATACGGTGTGATTGGTGTGGCTGGTATGAGTCTTACCCGGGATTCAAAATCCTTCCTTATTGTGTCAGCTCTTCCGGGCACAGTATCCTAACTGAAGTCTGGAGGAGGGTCTTAGTGGGAGGAGCCAGTGCACACCAGTAGTCTAAAAGCTTTCTTTATAGTTGTGCCCAGTCTCCTGCGGAGCCGCTAATCCCCATGGTCCTTACGGAGTCCCCAGCATCCACTACGGACTATGAGAAATAGAATTACCGGTGAGTAAATTCTTATTTTTTTTGTTTATTGGGTTTGCAGTGTGCAGGTTTCGGTACCCATTCCTTGCGGATTGGGGAGGCTACCACGCTGCGGACACGGGGTCCTCCACGGCAGCTGTTCAGGAGTTGGGCCGTTGGAGGTATACTTCTTGGGTCCTATTCCTTGCGGATTAGGGCGGCTACCATGCGGCGGCCACAGGGTCCTACACCGCAGCTGTTCAGGGGCTGGGCCGTTGGAGGTATACTTTTTAGGTCCTATTCCTTGCGGAGTGGGGTGGCTGCCATGTAAAAAAGGCTGCCGTGCGGCAGCCATGGGGTCCTCCACAGCAGCTATTCCGGAGCTGGGCCGTTGGAGATATACTTCTTAGGTCCTATTCCTTGCGGATTGGGGCAGCTGACCATGCGGCAGCCACTGGGTCCTCCACGGCTGCTGTTCAGGAGCTGGGCCGTTGGCGGTATATATATATATATATTTTTTTTTTTATAAGTTCTGTTCCTTGCGGATTGGGGAGGCTGCCATGCGGCAGCCACGGGTCCTCCACAGCAGCTATTCCGGAGCTGGGCCATTGGAGATATACTTCTTAGGTCCTTTTCCTTGCGGATGGGGGCGGCTGACCATGCGGCAGCCACTGGGTCCGCCACGGCGGCTATTCAGGAGAGGGCCGTTGGAGGTTTACTTTTTAGGTCCTGTTCCTTGCGGATCGGGGAGGCTGCCAGGCGGCGGCCGTAGGGTCCTCCACGGCAGCCGTTTCAGGAGCTGGGGCGTTGGAGGTATTCTTCTTAGGTCCTATTCCTTGCGGATGGGGGTGGCTACCATGCGGCAGCCACAGGGTCCTCCACGGCGGCTATTCAGGAGGTGGTCCGTTGGAGGTATACTTTTTAGGTCCTATTCCTTGCGGATGGGGGTGGCTGCCGTGCGGCAGCCACAGGGTCCTCCACGGCAGCTATTTAGGAGGTGGTCCGTGGAGGTATGCTTGTAAGTCCTTCTGCATGTGGATAATGTTTAGTTGCGCCTGTTGCGCTAACCCAAAAACTTGTTTACCCGCCGGTTTTTGAACGGGTAGCGTTCAGGAATCGAGGGTGTGAAGTGAATTTTTAAATTTTCCTCCGAGGGGGCCTAATTACAATTGGCTCCTCAAAGGTCCACGGGAGTTTTTTTGAGTTTTCTCCTTCACTTGGGTTAAATCTGTTCTCTGTCACTTGGTTTTCCTATGTGATGTATGTCAGTGTGATGATGTTAGGGTGTTTTTCTTTTGCAGCCGTCGATGGTTTGAACAGGAGTGGCTGGTTGGCCACTCTTACAATTTTTGGGCGGAAGGGCATTCCTTGGCGCGTGGGACAGCTGATGTTTTGGTCAGGGTGTTTGGTTGGTTGGGTGTACGTGGTGAAGGGATACTGAGGGGTAGTTGTACAGCTCCTTTGCCACCGTGAGCGTAGTTGGGGTCGTCCTGGCGGTATTGTCCTGCGTTGTGGGCGGCGCTGATAGGGGTCGCGTCGACAGCATCTACCTCAATTTGTTCATTAAGGCTGATTTCAGGGGCCACGTTGTCACTGGCCGGAGATCCGTTTTGGGTGGTCAACTACTACAGCGTTTTTTCATTGGGGGGGGGGGGGGGGGGGGGGCGGTGCTTTTCTCAGATGTGGAGAGAGCCCGCCAGATGGTAATTCGGCTGTTTCGTTGTTACGGCTTTTAGGTAGAGTAGTTGTCCGGCATCCCCTGCTCGTACTGCGTCAGCGGCAGTTCTACATGGAGGTTGGGGTTCGTCTTCTCCGGCTGGAGTTTTCGGGTTTTCTTAAATGGGGTTTTGGTCCTTTCCGTTAGCGATCTTGTTTTCCTGGTTTTTATTGGTTTGGATGGCGGGGCAGTTTGTTAAACCTTTGTGGCGGGAAGTCGCTACCAACCAGCGGTCAGATGGGCATAAGTGGTCATTGTGGGGCACCCTCTTTAGAAGGACGGCAGGTGTGTCCTTACCTTGCGGTTGGACATTTAGACGTTCCCCTGCGGGAACCGAACGTTTGCCAGAGAAAAGAGTGGTGAGTCCTGCACAATGCGGGTTATGCAGGGAGGAGGCGGTGTTGTGGTTTAGTCCCCTCCTCAGTTTTTGTGTTTCAATCTAAATGACTGGAGCTGGTGTCTGGTAGCGACTTTCCTTTGCCATCCTCCAATATAAAATCAATTCAATTACAATTATAGTTTAAAAAACAGGTCAGCGATCAATAAATATCGTCTGACCTTTAACTACAGCTAACCGTGTCCGTGTCGTTATTTTAGTGTGTCGTTATTTTAGTGATAAGCTAGCTTAAAGAAGTGTTTATGTCAATCGCAATAAAATTATGGGCGCCTTATAAGGACATATGTTAAAGGATATTGCTGTTCCGTATATTACATATATGCATTGTTTATAAAACTAAACTTAATTCGTCCTTAGCATAAAGAAGATGCAGAAAAATAAATGGTTAAATTTTTTATGTGCATTAATTAGAGATGTTCAGCGGGCGTTTTTCATGTTTTGTGCTTTGGTTTTGGATTGGGGTCCGCGGTCGTGTTTTGGATTCGGACGTGCTTTGGCAAAACCACCCTTTCGGGTTTTGGATTCGGATGCGTTTTGGATTCGGGTGATTTTTTTAAAAACCTCAAAAACAGCTAAAATCATAGAATTTGGGGGTAATTTAGATCCTATAGTATTATTAACCTCAATAACAATAATTTCCACTCATTTCCAGTAGAGATGAGCGGGTTCGGTTCTCCGAGAACCGAACCCCCCCCTCGAACTCCACGTGTTTTACACGGGTCCGAGGCAGGCTCGGTTGTTCCCGCCTGACTCGGAAAATCTGAACGAAGCAAAACCGTCATCATCCCGCTGCGCGTCACCGCCATTTTCACTCGTGCACTGTAGAGGGTACAGAGAGGACGTGGCTACGTTCTCTCAGTGGCAAATCTCAATATCAGTGCTCAGTATCAGTGCTTATTGCTGCTCAGTAATACTAGTACAGTGTCTCTCTTGTCCTGCATCTTGCTGCTGCAGGGTGCTGTGGTAGTAGTGTCCTGTGACTGTGTATCGTTCATCATCACTCCAGTCACAGTGGTATCTGGGGAGTGACAATTCCAGAGTGCTTTTGTGCTGCTCAGTAATACTAGTACAGTGTCTTGTGCTACTCAGTGTCAGTTCTCCATAGTATCATCAGTGCTCAGTATCATCAGTGCTCAGTATCAGTGCTCAGTATCATCAGTACTCAGTATCATCAGTGCTCAGTATCATCAGTGCTCAGTACCATCAGTGCTCAGTATCAGTGCTCAGTATCATCAGTGCTCAGTATCAGTGCTCAGTATCATCAGTGCTCAGCATCAGTGCTCAGTATCATCAGTGCTCTGCATCAGTGCTCAGTACCATCAGTGCTCAGTATTAGTGCTCAGTATCATCAGTGCTCAGTATCAGTGCTCAGTATCATCGTGCTGCTCAGTGTCAGTTCTCCATAGTATCATCAGTGCTCATTATCATCAGTGCTCAGTATCAGTGCTCAGTATCATTAGTACTCAGTATCATCAGTGCTCAGTATCAGTGCTCAGTATCATCAGTGCTCAGTATCATCAGTGCTCAGTATCATCAGTGCTCAGTATCAGTGCTCAGTATCAGTGCTCAGTATCATCAGTGCTCAGTATCAACAATGCTCAGTATCAGTGCTCGGTATAATCAGTGCTCAGCATCAGTGCTCAGTACCATCAGTGCTCAGTATCAGTGCTCAGTATCATCAGTGCTCAGTATCATCATTGCTCAGTATCAGTGCTCAGTATCATCAGTGCTCAGTATCAATGATCAGTATCATCAGTGCTCAGTATCAGTGCTCAGTGTCTTGTGGTGCTCAGTAATACTACATTACAAATACTAGTACAGTGTCTTGTGCTGCATCTTGCTGCTGTAGGGTGCTGTGGTAGTGTCCTGTCACTGTGCATAGGTCATCATCATTCCAGTCACAGTGGTATCTGGTATCTATCTAGTGGTATCTAATTCCAGACATTACTGCCGTCTAATTCCAGATATATTACTGGCATATAATTCCACACATTAAAAAATGGAGAACAAAAATGTGGAGAGTAAAATAGGGAAAGATCAAGATCAACTTCCACCTAGTGCTGAAGCTGCTGCCACTAGTCATGGCAGAGATGATGAAATGCCATCAACGTCGTCTGCCAAGGCCGATGCCCAATGTTCTAGTAGAGAGCATGTAAAATCCAAAAAACTAAAGTTCAGTAAAATGACCCAAAAATCTAAATTAAAATCATCTGAGGAGAAGCGTAAACTTGCCAATATGCCATTTACAACACGTAGTGGGAAGGAACGGCTCAGGCCCTCTCCTATGTTCCTCATGACTAGTGGTTCAGCTTCACATGACAATGGAAGCACTCATCCTCCCGCTAGAAAAATGAAAAGAGTTAAGCTGGCAAAAGCACAGCAAAGAACTGTGCATCTAAATCACAAATTCCCAAGGAGAGTCCAATTGTGTCGGTTGCGATGCCTGACCTTCCCAACACTGGATGGGAAGAGGTGGCTCCTTCCACCATTTGCACGCCACCTGCAAGTGCTGGAAGGAGCACCCACAGTCCAGTTCCTGATATTCAAATTGAAGATGTCACTGTTGAAGTACACCAGGATGAGGATATGGGTGTTGCTGGCACTGAGGAGTAAATTGACGAGGAGGATTCTGATAGTGAGGTGGTTTACTTAAGTCAGGCACCCGGGGAGACACCTGTAGTCCGTAGGATGAATAAGGCCATTGACATGCCTGGTCAAAATACAAAATAAATAACCTCTTCGGTGTGGAATTATTTCAACAGAAATGCGGACAACAGGTGTCAAGCCGTGTGTTGCCTTTGTCAAGCTGTAATAAGTAGGGGTAAGGACGTTAACCACCTAGGAACATCCTCCCTTCTACGTCACCTGGACCGCATTCATCAGAAGACATTGACAAGTTCAAAAACTTTGGGTGACAGCGGAAGCAGTCCACTGACAACTAAACCCCTTCTTCCTCTTGTAGCCAAGCTCCTGCAAACCACACCACCAACTCCCTCAATGTAATTTTCCTCCTTAGACAGGAACGCCAATAGTCCTGCAGGCCATGTCACTGGCAAGTCGGACGAGTCCTCTCCTAACTGGGATTCCTCCGATGGATCCTTGAGTGGAACACCAACAGCTGCTGTTGCTGCTGGTGCTGCTGTTGTTGCTGCTGGGAGTCAATCGTCATCCCAGAGGGGAAGTCGGAAGACCACTTGTACTACTTCCAGTAAGCAAATGACTGTCCAACAGTCCTTTGCGAGGAAGATAAAATATCACAGAAGTCATTCTGTTGCAAAGCGGATAACTCAGGGCTTGACAACTATGTTGGTGTTAGACGTGCGTCCGGAATCCACTGTTAGTTCACAGTGACTTAGAGAATTGCTTGAGGTAGTGTGCCCCCGGTACCAAATCCCATCTAGGTTCCACTTTTCTAGGCAGGTGATACCGAGAATGTACACAGTCGTCAGAAAAAGTGTCCTAAGTGTCCTAAAAAATGCAGTTGTACCCACTGTCCACTTAACCACGGACATGTGGACAAGAGGAGCAGGGCAGACTAAATACTATATGACTGTGACAGCCCACTGGGTAGATGTATTGCCTTCCGCAGCAACAACAGCGGCGGCACCAGTAGCAACATCTCGCAAACGCCAACTCGTTCCTAGGCAGGCTACGCTTTGTATCACCGCTTTCCATAAAAGGCACACAGCTGACAACCCTCTTACGGAAACTGAGGAATATCATCGCAGATTGGCTTACCCCAATTGGACTCTCCTGGGGATTTGTGACATAGGACAACGCCACCAATTTTGTGCGTGCATTACATGTGGGCAAATTCCAGCACGTCCCATGTTTTGCACTTACAATGAATTTGGTGGTGCAGAATAAAAAAAAAACGACAGAGGCGTGCAGGAGATGCTGTCGGTGGCCCGAAGAATTGCTGGCCACTTTCGGCATTCAGCCACCACGTGCCGAAGACTGGAGCACCAGCAAACACTCCTGAACATGCCCTGCCATCAGCTGAAGCAAGAGGTGGTAACGAGGTGGAATTCAACTCTCTATATGCTTCAGAGGATGGAGGAGCAGCAAAAGGCCATTCAAGCCTATACATCTGCCTACGATATAGGCAAAGGAGGGGGAATGCACCTGACTCAAGCGCAGTGGAGAATGATTTCAACATTGTGCAAGGTTCTCCAACCCTTTGAACTTGCCACACGTGAAGTTAATTCAGACACTGCCAGCCTAAGTCAGGTCATTCCCCTCATCAGGCTATTGCAGAAGCAGCTGGAGAGATTGAAGGAGGAGCTAAAACAGAGCGATTCCGCTAGGCATGTGGGACTTGTGGATGGAGCCCTTCATTCGCTTAACCAGGATTTGCGGGTGGTCAATCTGCTGAAATCAGAATACTACATTTTGGCCACCGTGCTCGATCCTAGGTTTAAAGCCTACGTTGTATCTCTCTTTCCGGCAGACACAAGTCTGCAGATGTTCAAAGACCTGCTGGTGAGAAAATTGTCAAGTCAAGCGGAACGTGACCCGCCAACAGCTCCCCCTTCATTTTCTACCGCCACTGGAGCTGCCAGGAAAAGGATAACATTTCCAAAACCACCCGCTGGCGTTGATGCAGGGCAAACAATGAGAAAGAAGGCTCTTGTGTGGGCACACTCTTGTACAATGGAGGAAGATTCCTATGATATGTGTAAGGAAATGTTTAAAATATAACTTTTAATGATCAAGTTTAAAACATATTTACCCATCTAGATGATCCATAAGAGATAAAGAAATTAGAAAAAAATGTGTTAAAATGTTCTGGTCTCATTTTTCCCAGGGAATAATTGGAAAGGTTGTAGACACTTGGTTGCCTTACTCCCATTTCCCCTGACCATTACAAATTTTCTATATTAATGGGACCGAGGAGTGGTCATAAGAGTGTTATAGATATGTCCAATTAGGACCACTTATATTAAGTTGATACAGTAAAGATTAGTGGTCACCAGTAATAGACACCTAAGTTAATGACAGATACCACATATGTTGATAAGGATTGGGCGTTGAACTGCAGTAAAGGAATTAATGAACAAAATGAGGGGAGATAATGAAAGGATTTAGTGGTGATACTGCTGTTGGTGTCGCATCTCACATAGAAAAGGAAATTAATTCCTACTCTACAACACCAGGTATTCGCAGGAAGTCTCCTCTCCAGGTACTAACCCAGCCCAACAGTGTTTAGCTTCCAAGATCGGACGAGATCGGTCATTGGCAGTGTGGAATGATAGTAGAGAATTATGCGATCTGCATACCAATGAGAGTGCACCTATATAGGAATTTAGTAAAAGTATGAAATAATTAGAAGTTTGAAAATAAAAATGAATAAGTAAAGTAGATAAGAATATGTGGATCTGCTTTCTACAGGGCAGGGCAGTGAGGAGCAAGTGCTGACATCTAGTCCGGACTGAAGGACCTACCAACGATTACTGACATGTTGTCTACTGTCACTGCATATGATTCTGTCACCACTGAAAGAATGGTGGAGGATTATATGAGTGACAGCATCACTGTAGGCATGTCAGACAGTCCGTACGTATACTGGCAAGAAAAAGAGGCAATTTGAAGGCCCTTGCACAAACTGGCTTTATTTTACCTAAGTTGCCCCCCCTCCAGTGTGTACTCTGAAAGAGTGTTTAGTGCAGCCGGTCACCTTGTCAGCGATCGGCGTAGGAGGATACTTCCAGAAAATGTGGAGAAGATGATGTTCATCAAAATGAAGTATAAATTCCTCCGTGGAAACATTTACCAGCAATTGCCTCCAGAAAGTACACAGGGACCTGTGATGGTGGATTCCAGTGGGGACGAATTAATACTCTGTGAGGAGGAGAATGTACACGGTGAAAGGGGTGAGGAATTGGACGATGAGGATGAGGTGGACATCTTGCCTCTGTAGAGCCAGTTTGTGCAAGGAGAGATTGATTGCTTCTTTTTTGGTGGGGGCCCAAACCAACCAGTCATTTCAGCCACAGTCGTGTGGCAGACCCTGTCGCTGAAATGATTGGTTTGTTAAAGTGTGCATGTCCTGTTTATACAACATAAGGGTGGGTGGGAGAGCCCAAGGACAATTCCATCTTGCACCGCTTTTTTATTTATCTTTGCATCATATGCTGTTTGGGGACTATTTTTTTAAGTGCCATCCTGTCTGACACTGCAGTGCCACTCCTAGATGGGCCAGATGTTTGTGCCGCCCAATTGGGTCACTTAGCTTAGTCATCCAGCGACCTCGGTGCAAATTTTAGGACTAAAAATAATATTGTGAGGTGTGAGGTATTCAGAATAGACTGGTAATGAGTGGAAATTATGGTTATTGAAGTTATTAATACTATAAGATCAAAATTACCCACAAATTCTATGATTTAAGCTGTTTTTGAGGTTGTTGTTTTTTAAAACCCCGAATCCAAAATGCATCCGAATCCGACAAAAATCCGAAAGGCTGGTTTTGCCAAAACGCGTCCAAATCCAAAACACGACCGCGGAACCGAATCCAAAACCAAAACACAAAACACGAAAAATGCCCGCTGCACATCTTTAATTTCCAGTCTATTCTGAACACCTTACACCTCACAATATTATTTTTAGTTCTAAAATTTGCACCGAGGTCGCTGGATGACTAAGCTAAGTGACCCAAGTGGGCGGCACAAACACCTGGCCCATCTAGGAGTGGCACTGCAGTGTCAGACAGGATGGCATTAAAAAAATAGTCCCCAAACAGCACATGATGCAAAGAAAAAAGAGGTGCCCCAAAGTCGCTGGATGGCTAAGCTAAGCGACACAAACACCTGGCCCATCTAGAACTAGACTCCAGTATCATATGAATTATAAGGCAATATCACTGGAATTATTCGTTCTAATCAATGGAATTATTGGTCCAAATAGCTGGAAGAAAATGACAAAATCACTAGAATTAAAAGCCAGTATCACAGGAATTATTCGTTCTAATCAATGGTATTATTGGTCCAATTTACTGGAAGAAAATTACAAAATCACTAGAATTAAAAGCCAGTATCACAGGAATTATTCGTTCTAATCAATGGTATTATTGGTCCAAATCACTGGAAGAAAATGACAAAATCACTTGACTTAAAAGCCAGTATAACAGGAATTATTTGTTCTAATCAGTGGTATTATTGGTCCAAATCACTGGAAGAAAATGACAAAATCACTAGAATTAAAAGCCAGTATCACAGGAATCATTCGTTCTAATCAATGGTATTATTGGTCCAAATCACTGGAAGAAATTGACAAAATCACTAGAATTAAATGCCAGTATCACAGGAATTATTCGTTCTAATCAATGGTATTATTGGTCCAAATCACTGGAAGAAATTGACAAAATCACTAGACTTAAAAGACAGTATAACAGGAATTATTTGTTCTAATCAGTGGTCCAAATCACTGGAAGAAAATGACAAAATCACTAGAATTAAAAGCCAGTATCACAGGAATTATTCGTTCTAATAAATGGTATTATTGGTCGAAACCACTGGAAGAAATTGACAAAATCACTAGAATTAAATGCCAGTATCACAGGAATTATTAGTTCTAATCAATGGTATTATTGGTCCAAGTCACTGGAAGAAAATGACAAAATCACTAGAATTAAAAGCCAGTATCACGGGAATTATATCAAATGGCAGACACTGAGCAGCACGATGCAGCACAACACACTGAGCACAGACCAGTGATACTGAGCACTGATGATACTACTGAGCACTGATGATACTACTGAGAACTGACACTGAGCAGCACAATGCAGCACAAGACACTGTAATAGTATTAGTAATGTTAGTAATGTAGTATTACTGAGCACCACAAGACAACGAGCAGTGATACTGAGCACTGATGATACTGAGCCCTGATACTGAGCACTGATGATACTACTGAGCACTGACACTGAGCAGCACGATTAGCACAAGACACTGTACTAGTATTAGTAATGTAGTATTACTGAGCACCACAAGACAATGAGCAGTGATACTGAGCACTGATGATACTGAGCACTGATGATACTACTGAGAACTGATACTGAGCAGCACGATTAGCACAAGACACTGTACTAGTATTAGTAATGTAGTATTACTGAGCACCACAAGACAATGAGCAGTGATACTGAGCACTGATACTGAGCACTGATGATACTAGTGAGCACTGACACTGAGCAGCACGATTAGCACAAGACACTGTACTAGTATTAATAATGTAGTATTACTGAGCACCACAAGACAATGAGCAGTGATAATGAGCACTGAGGATACTGAGCACTGATACTGAGCACTGATGATACTACTGAGAACTGACACTGAGCAGCACAATGCAGCACAAGACACTGTAATAGTATTAGTAATGTTAGTAATGTAGTATTACTGAGCACCACAAGACAACGAGCAGTGATACTGAGCACTGATGATACTGAGCCCTGATACTGAGCACTGATGATACTACTGAGCACTGACACTGAGCAGCACGATTAGCACAAGACACTGTACTAGTATTAGTAATGTAGTATTACTGAGCACCACAAGACAATGAGCAGTGTTACTGAGCACTGATGATACTGAGCACTGATGATACTACTGAGAACTGATACTGAGCAGCACGATTAGCACAAGACACTGTACTAGTATTAGTAATGTAGTATTACTGAGCACCACAAGACAATGAGCAGTGATACTGAGCAGTGATACTGAGCACTGATGATACTACTGAGCACTGACACTGAGCAGCACGATTAGCACAAGACACTGTACTAGTATTAGTAATGTAGTATTACTGAGCACCACAAGACAATGAGCAGTGATACTGAGCACTGATACTGAGCACTGATGATACTAGTGAGCACTGACACTGAGCAGCACGATTAGCACAAGACACTGTACTAGTATTAATAATGTAGTATTACTGAGCACCACAAGACAATGAGCAGTGATAATGAGCACTGAGGATACTGAGCACTGATACTGAGCACTGATGATACTACTGAGAACTGACACTGAGCAGCACAATTAGCACAAGACACTGTACTAGTATTAGTAATGTAGTATTACTGAGCACCACAAGACAATGAGCAGTGATACTGAGCACTGATGATACTACTGAGAACTGATACTGAGCAGCACGATTAGCACAAGACACTGTACTAGTATTAGTAATGTAGTATTATTGAGCACCACAAGGCAATGAGCAGTGATACTGAGCACTGATGATACTACTGAGCACTGACACTGAGCAGCACGATTAGCACAAGACACTGTACTAGTATTAGTAATGTAGTATTACTGAGCACCACAAGACAATGAGCAGTGATACTGAGCACTGATGATACTGAGCACTGATACTGAGCACTGATGATACTACTGAGCACTGACACTGAGCAGCACGATTAGCACAAGACACTGTACTAGTATTAGTAATGTAGTATTACTGAGCACCACAAGACAATGAGCAGTGATACTGAGCACTGATGATACTACTGAGAACTGACACTGAGCAGCAGGATGCAGCACAAGAGAGACACTGTACTAGTATTAGTGAGCAGCACAAAAGCACTCTGGAATTGTCACCCCCCAGATACCACTGTGACTGGAATGATGATGACCGATGCACAGTCACAGCACACTACACTACTACCACACACCCTACAGCAGCAAGATGCAGCACAAGACACTGTACTAGTATTACTGAGCAGCACAAAAGCTCTCTGGAATTGTCACCCACCCGGTTACCACTGTGACTGGAATGATGATGACAGATGCAGTCACAGGACACTACTACCACAGCACCCTACAGCAGCAAGATGCAGCACAAGACACTGTACTAGTATTAGTGAGCAGCACAAAAGCACTCTGGAATTGTCACCCCCCAGATACCACTGTGACTGGAATGATGATGACAGATGCACAGTCACAGGACACTACTACCACAGCACCCTACAGCAGCAAGATGCAGAACAAGAGAGACACTGTACTAGTATTACTGAGCAGCAATAAGCACTGATACTGAGCACTGATACTGAGATTTAACACTGAGAGAACGTAGCCACGTCCTCTCTGTACCCTCTACAATGCCCGAGTTAAAATGGCGGTGACAGCGGGATGTTGACGTTTTGCCACGTTCGGGTTTTCCCAGTTAGGTGGCAACAACCGAGCCTGGCTCGGACCCGTGTTGGGGGGGGTGGGGGGGGGGGTGGGGTTTTCGGTTCTCGGCGAACCGAACCCGCTCATCTCTAGCATTAATAAGTGTATATATAGTTGTAAATGTGACTAAGATTATAATGGCTGTATTGTACATGTTTTTACTAACATGGTTAGACAGAATTTCAGTCTGTTAAGTACTTAACTAATATTAATCTGAAATGAGTGTTCCCAAGTCCACTCAATAGTTATACAAAATGGATACCTAGGCTTGGGTGGAGGCACTAAAGGAGGGAAAATACAGATTTATTGTAGCAATTTAGGAAAAGAGAATACCTGTTTCATATATATATCCACAATCGAGTCACATTATTATGACTATCCCCTACATTTGGCATTGGGTATATTAGGCCGTCTGCACACATATCACTCATTGCTGTCATGTGTAAAAGGGGCAATTTGACCGAATTGCAAAAAGGGATGATTGTTGGCATTTGGGCCAAAGGTGTCAGTATTTCTGAAACAGCGCAGTTTGTGAACTGTTCGCGTACTGCTGCGGTGAAGGTGTATCATGACTGGACAATGGCACCATTGCAAATAACCAACATAGTAACTGCGGAGCACCACGTGCCATTGTGAGAGGTGAATGTCGGCTACAAAGGTGCTTGAGGGACGATCGACACGCTACAGTGGAGCAGCTCACCATCAAAATTAACCTGAGGGCTACCAGACCATGGCCAGTATTTACTAAAAAATCGAGTTTGTCCGATTTGTGTTTTTTTTTCTAAGTCCCAATCCGGGAATTCACTAAGCACCAATCTCGGCAGTGTTTGGACTATTCGTAATGGTTTGAATGACAACGTTCACAAATACGAATGAATAGACCATCGGTCAAACGCGGCTGTTTTTACATAGAATACGGGAATTCACTATTCATTCGTATTTGGGTGTTAGTATCTGAGTGCTCAAATGCGGTCATATTTTTTTTGTGAATCGTTAAAAAAAGCGGCAAAAAAATAGACCTGCTTTTTTCAGTCGTGTTTACATGTGTTGCAAATAAAAAATCACTCACACCTGAATTAGGATGCCTATAAAAGGATGTTAGGACCATTTCAATACACCTACACTCAAGAAATGGCAGCAGGACTGTGGGCCAGTGATCTTTTGTGTGCTGTGGGATTCCTCAGACTCAGACATCAGCCTGTAAGTAACCAGGGCCAAGAAACTGAACATGGTCAGCAGGTTGTACAGATTCCGCGGAGGCTGCGCAGGCCTTAATTTTTTAGGGGGCGTTTAAACCTGAACGCATTGTCCGATGATAAGATCATACAGATGTTCCGTCTAAATCGTAGCAACATTTTCCGTCTGTATGACCTTGTCAAACTGGGCCTAGACCCTGAGACAGCACGCTCTCGCTCTGTCTCAGGCCTGCACAAACTCCTGGCTGTGTTGCACTTTCTGGCTACTGGCAGCTTTCAGGCTGTGTCTGGGGATGTCATAGGAATCTCACAGCCCTCATTTTCCAGAATCTTAACCCAGGTGATGTATATCTAACTACCTCTTCTGTTTTGTGTTTGTTTTAATTTCTCGGTGGCCAGTTCTGTCCTAAAATCTCATGTTTATTGTTCTTTAAAATATATACACAGGTGTTGGCTGTTTTGCAGCCCCACATTGAGGCCTCAATCTGCTTCCCTACCCAGGAGTCTCAGTGGCATGCCGTCAGGGTAGATTTCTATGAGCTGGCTGGCATGCGCAATGTGCTGGGAGCCATAGATTGCACACACATTCAGCTGAGACCACCTAGGGGCAGGCAGCACATATATACAAACCACCATTTCGAACACTCCACAAATGTGCAGGTGGTTTGTGATGCAAATCTCAAAATAATAAGTGTTGTTGCTGGTTACCCTGGGAGCTGCCATGACTCCTTCATCCTCAGTCAGTCATCCCTCTTTGATAAGTTTGAGGACGGACAAATGCCAGATGGATGGCTGCTGGGTATGTAATTTGATATGTGTAGGCCTGCGTATACTTTGTCCAAAGACAGGTGCAGATGTATTAACCTGTAGAAGGCATAAGGAAGTGAGAAACCAGTGATATGTGCAAGGTGATAAAGGCACCAGCCAATCAGCTCCAATATGTAAATGAACATTTAGGATTGTCTGCTGCCTTTATTACCTTGCACATATCACTGGTTTTTCACTTCCTTATGCCTTCTTCAGGTTAATACATCTGCTCCACAGTGTGTTACTTATGTGTTGGTGTATCTTAACATGAATCACCTTACTATATCTGTCTTTTAGGTGATGGAGGATATGGCTGTTTCTCTTGGCTTCTAACTCCATTGTCCCAACCTGATACCCCTGCTGAACACAATTACAATCATGCACATAAGTACACGTGGAATGTGATAGAAAGATGTTTTGGTGTGCTGAAATCTAGGTTTCGGTGTCTGGATAAGTCTGGTGGCCTTTTGTTGTATAGTCCCTCCAAGGTGACTCAAATTGTGTTCTGCTGCTGCTTTCTTCATAACATGTGTTTGCAACAACATCTGCCACATGTTGAGGAGGAGGAGGAGGAGGAGGAAGAAAGCAGCCAGCAAGCAGAGAAATTAGAGACATCTGGTGATACTTGGAGTACATATGTAGGGAGGCAGGTTAGGCAAGAGATCATCAATCGCTATTTCTAAGGTAAGTTTGGTTTGCTTATTTCATTTGTTGTGTAATCATAAATAGATGTTTTGTTTTTTTTCACCAAAACCATTACTCAGAATGTGTCTGTCTCCTTGAGACATACAAACATACCCTTGCTTTATGAAAAACAAATGTTGCATGTGTCTTGTGTGTATTTTTAAACTCAAAACAACAGATTATGAGTGGCATGCATTAAGTCTGGAGAAGTGATCGTAAACTTGCAGTGCTAATTTCTTACAAGCCCACATAATCCATTTAGTATTTTACTTTATCATTGTGTGTAACGTCCTAATGCACAGGTTCACAAAATCGGCCCGCAGAACCACACACAGTGCATGTTTGTCACATAACCCAGTAGAAGCACAGGTGTATGAATTTCTCACACACATATTTTAAAAGGTTCACAGGTGGAGCTAATTATGTCACTTGTGATTCTGTGAGGAGACCTGCAAAACATGCACTGTGTGTGTTTCTGAGGGCCGAGTTTGAGAACCTGTGTTCCCAAAAAACACTCCTCAACATATAATATGTGAGCCTTGAGGAATACATGTGTCCCTATGTGTGCTGCACCATCATATTTAAGACACACAAACTTACTGTAATCAGGAATAATTTATTTCCTAATGTTTGATGCTGTAAACTTGATGATGTGTAAGTAAATACACAGTTTGCCGCACATATACATTATTAAACACATTCTTTGATTTTTATAGTAAAAGTACATATTTGTTTGTTTCAGCATCATGTGTAAAAACATTTTTACTAATTTTTAACACACACAAACATGTCCCAATAATACTGACATTCATTTTGTCAATGTTTTTACAACAAAACAAAGCCAACATATTACAAGCTTTTTTCGCAACTCAATTGTGTTTTTCTTGTAATGTTGTATAGAGACGAAAGCTAAAATATGTATCAATAACATTGCAATTTGGATTGTCTGCAGGAAAAGAGAATGATTGGAATCTAGAAAGAGTAATGACTAGAAAAAAATCAAGTGGTCAGTTTACTTCCTGCTAAAGACATACTGCCTGGCTGGCAATTATTGTGTCTGCAGGAAAAGAGAATGATTGGAATCTAGAAAGAATAATGATTAGAAAAAAATCAAGTGGTCAGTTTACTTCCTGCTAAAGACATACTGCCTGGCTGGCAATTATTGTGTCTGCAGGAAAAGAGAATGATTGGAATCTAGAAAGAGTAATGATTAGAAAAAAATCAAGTGGTCAGTTTACTTTCTGCTAAAATGTATGTGTGGCTCCATCAACATTTCCCTCCTCCAATACCTAAAAAAAAATGGTAAAGAATAAATGTGCGTACATTTTTTTTTGTACAACTTATAATTATTGATGTTGAAAAAGTGTCAAGGAGCTAAGTGTTCTATATTGTTGCCAAAAAATACACTTACTAACTATTTTGAGTTACTTATCACAAATGTCTAACTTGTTATTTTTTCACGTTTTCTTGGGTGGCTGCTTGTCCTGCCCTTTGCCTTTAGCACTGTCATGTTGTCGTGCTCTGGTGGAGCGTCTTGGTGGTGATGAGGCTGGCGTGATATTTGGAGTAGTCGTACCAGAACTGCTGCTTGTTTGCTGTTGGTGCATGCATCTGAGTGTTTCATTCAGGTTAGTGAGGGTGGCATTGAGTTCACGTGTAGCAGCATTTTGATTGTCTACTATTCGGAATAAACTTTCATTAATCTTTTGATTGTTTTGAAAAATGCTCATATAACTTTGCTGTTGTCTGTGCTGTTCTTCCATTATGCGCTGTAAGTTGCCCATGACCTGTGTAATGTCTGTACGCATGAGTTCCATGGTATTGCCTATTCTGGTTGTTTGTTCATTTTATCTACTCAGATTTCTTGATATTCTTCTGAGGTGAGATGGTAGGCTTGCAAACATTTGTGTCTGCTTACGCAGACAATCTTCATTAGTGGCCTGCTGTCTAGCCCAAAGAGACCAAAACACCTGATCAGGACCTTGTGTTCCTGGTGTTGTTGGGCTGTGTTGTGGTGGTGGTGGTGTGCTTTGCTGTGGTGGTGTACTCACAGGTGCTGGGGGGCTCATTCCTTGCATTAATGGCTGCATTTCTAAGATGTTTGTCTCCTCCATGTCACTGTGTTGCTGTTGTTGCGGAGGGATGCTGTTCCCAGGACTCGAAGCTGAAATGTTAAAAAATCTCCGTTAGCTATCCATGTTTCATAAATGTAAACAAATCACTACACATGGAACACATGTCATTCACTGTTGCTTACAACTATTCTGCCTAGCAACATCATCACTCATAGCTTAAATACATACATATGCCTGTTTGTGGCAAATGTGTCTGGTTACTTAATTGTGAAAGCAAACACTTTAGTTTTATTGTAGCTCACACATACTCCACCATAAAAACACATTGGAATACATAATGTGTTACCTTATAGCTTTGTTCAAAAAAACATAGTAATGTTTTTAGATGTATTTTGCAATGTTACCGCAAACACACATGTTAAATTTTGAAAAACAACCGTACTTTTTGCATAAAAACCAACATGCTTTTTTGTTGCAGCATCTTACACACAATGTCATACTGTATGGCTCAAGTGGACAGACATATCGTTACTGGATGTGGACAAGGCCATTTAGCTTGGATTCCATTTCTGCTTTTACTTACTGCGGTAAGTATTTAAGTTTTTGATGTGTTTTGACTTAATGCGGTTATGAAATTTTAGGATTACGTTCTGATTTGTTTCACATTTTTTTCAGTTTGATACTCACAATCAAGATGAGGGGAGTGTGGATGACGTCTTGGAGGTGTGTCCAAAATTTGGAGTGGGGGTACAGAACATACGGACGATAATCTTTGTGGCGGGGTAGCCTGCTGTGTTTGGGCCGGGACATACGACCTTGCTTTCTTTTCGGCCACAGGTTTTTTGTGGTGATGTCTTTCAGAAGTGCCACTTCTGCTGCTCCATACTTCTTTTGATGTACCTTTTAATGAAAGTGCAATTTTGTTATGGCCATTCCTTTACAAGCATACCCTATACTACAATGGACACTTTACCTGCTTCTGCAGCGTCATCATCATCAGATGTGATAGGAGTTACTGGCCGACGAGTAGTACTGCTTTTTTCTAACACTGTATAAAAGAAATAAAAAATTTTTTAGCATGCTATTGTGTATCCATCCACCCATTATGCTTATAAACATTTATTCTTTAAGAAATGCTTGGTTTTTATTTATAAAAAACATAAGGACTGGAGATACAAAAAAACATTGACCAAAACACATATGCACTATGGCAACATCAACACAGGAAAACATGTCCAGGACACTGACATAGGCCACAAGTTAAAGAAAAAAAGGAAAAAAACCACATCTTAATTTTGTATTGAAAGGATAAATATTACAGATGCAATAAATAAATTGCTCTGTGATGTGGCACTCCAAAGACACATTACCACTATATGAGCCAAAACAAAATGTAGCAATTTTTCCCACAAATTACACTGCAGTGTGGTGTCATGGTACAAATACAAGCAAAAAAAACAAAAACAAAAAGTTTATTTAAATTAAAAATTAACATTATCTAATAATGACACTACACATGTAAGTGGTTTCAAAACCACTTTCCAGTACTCCAACCTCTAATATGACAACCACTGTTTTTTAAACATTGCACATGGATCACTTAAATATAAAACATAGTCACACATTTTTTTTTTTAAACGGCCAAATGGAAAACATTATTGCAGGACAATTCAGAGACACACCAAGTCCAAACTACACATGCAAAATATCTGTCAGAAAAACACATGACATACAATAAAGTTAGATGTTACATTGGCTATTGTATAAAACATTACACAAAACAATGTATTTTCTGACACACACTTGTAGATGGGAGTAATATGCAACGTCACATGACACACATTTAAAAAAAAACCCATAGAATGTAAATGCAAATACACATGCTCACCATTCTTCCTGGGCCTATCTGAATCCCGGACATGGGTTGCAGATACAACTTCTGGAGGGATTACACTCCGCATGGGCTCCTCATACTCCAGATATCTTGCAATATAGGGCTGCCCACCACCGGGTTTCCGAGCCGACTTGGCCTCCATGGCCATTTTGGACTTGACACGTTGCTTTATGTCATAGTACCGTTTGCGGCACGTGTCCTCCGTCCGCTTGACCACCCCCTCACTATTGACAGCAGCAACAACTTTCGCCCACAACACAGTCTTCCTCCGTGTTGGTGTGAGAGGTGGGGCGGCGGTGCGTGTGGTGCCTGCTGCCGTGCAGGTGTAGACTCGGTACTCACCAGGCGCCGCTCTCTCTCACCTTCAGGTACCGGAACCCTCAACGGACCTGGAAATCTTCACTCGGATCCGGACACGGCGATTCCCTCTCGGAGCTGACCGACGAACGAGCTGAGGAGAGAATGGTTTACATTAAAGGGGGTATCGACCCTTCTTCCACTGGAACAGGGGATACCCCAGGGGTGGCCGCGACCTTCACCGGTTGGGTGAATGGTCATCACCGGCACAAAGCCTCAGCCACCCAGATTTCACACACTCGCGCTTTCGCACGTAGTGTGATGAAAAGGATTCTCACGTCCGTGAGCAATCCTGACTCCGGCGCTCGGGGACAAACAAGGGACAAACGTACACGGATGCTACTCACCGTCACAAGTCTTGCACTCCGATCTTCTCCACTTACAGGTCCCTGTAAGGAGGCAAAGAGAAACAGCCGTGCAGGGCCTAACTCTACCCTAGTGTCACACCCTATACTAAATACAACAGCAGAGCCCTCAAACTAGCTCTGTGGGTGTGGTGCAACAAAACTATGCAAACACAGACACTTTGCCCTGCACGGTAACAACATACATCACAATATCGGAATGCAATATCACACGGTGTTGTCCCTTTAAATCCCTACCTGCCGCTGGAAGGGGGTGGGCACCGCACGGCCTACCCACCTCCTGTGCCTTCCCTTAGGTGGGCCTCAGATCTGCCTTCCTAAATACTTCGGGGTGGCCTGGGCCTAGCGCCCAGGGCCACCTGTATTCACCCCGGGGGCTCTAATTCACTGGGCCTAGCGCCCCCTAACTGCACACAGGCCGGAGGCCTGATTTCGCCCACGGGCCTAGCGCCCGCCTAACTCGCTGCCCGTTGGGTGACCTGGGCCTAATGCCCAGGGTCACCTTAATGTGTCCCTACTTGGCCACGGGCCAGGAGGGCCCGACTATGTGCCCACGGGCCGAGAGGGCCCGACTGAATGCCCACAGGCCGAGAGGGCCTGACTCTGCCCACGGGCCTAATGCCCGAACACCCGGTGGTCTAGGGAGGGGCGGGTACAGGGGCACCTGAGAAGGGCCTACCTGACCCGCTGGGAGAGGCACCAGGGGGGAGCTTCGGCAGCCCTTTGCTTCCCACCCCTGGTGACCCCTCCGGCGCTCTTCTTTAATCTTCGGCCGCTGGCCCGTCCTGGCCAGCGGCGCCGCCGTCGTCGCGCCGCGTCCAGCCGCCGCTGGACATCTTCTTTCCAAGGGCTGGAGTCTTCAGGCCTCTTCAGCGGCCACCGGAGCTCTTCTCCTCTCCTCCGCGCGGCGTCTTCTTTCCTCTTCTTCCGCCCGTCTCTTCTGCCGCTCTTCGGCGCGGCCTTTTCTTCAGGCTCCCGCCCGGCGTCTGACGTCAGACGCCGGGGGCGGGGCCTATGACGCGGCGAGCGCCGATTGGCTCGCCGCGTCTCTCCCTGATTGGCCGCCGCTCCGGGAGCCGCGATTGGCTCCCAGAGGGCGCCAAGATTCAAACGCCTCTGGTCCGGTGCAGGGAAAAGGGTAATCCCTGCACCGGACACCCGCCGCCACGCACCCAGCGCTGGGGACAGACAAGCTGCCCCAGCGCTGTCCCCAGCTAGGGACACCACCAGAGATGTGCCCACAGGGCACATCTCTACATTTCCCCCCCTTTTTCCTTTGTAGTCCCTACAAAGTTCCTCACGGCGTCCATGGTCCGCGGGTCAGGGAATTCCAAGGTCCTTCCGGCGAAGGTGCATTCGGGGGCCCAGCCTGGACCGGCCGTGACCCCACACCCTTCCTCCTCCAGCTCCGGGTTCCTCTTACGTCCTGACCTTCATCGGCAGATCCTCTGGGGGAGTGGCATCTCCTCACGGTCGCTCGACGTTGGCCACCAAGGGGAATCTTCCTCCATGGGGACAACGGTCACCCACTCTTGACCTCCGATATAGTCTGTGGCTTCGTCCCTGTCTTCCGGGTGTGGTATCGACCACCACCCAACAGCGGAATCCTCCGGGGCATCCGTTTCCTCCCGGGCAACAGCCACCACATGTCGCATTTCCTCGTGGGGCATCTCCAAAGGTCCTGTGTCTTCCTCTGGAACGGGTCCTCCCACGGCATCGCGATCCTCTCCCCGTACGTCCGTCCATCTCTGCACTCCCGGCAGGTACTCTTGCTCCAGGACTATCTCCTCCTCTTCACGGAGGGCATTCAACTGGGAGCATGACTCCACCCGATCTTGCCAGTCACTCTCGTCGGCGCTTCCGATGCCAGAGTCGTCCTCCATCTGTCCTGGGAGAGATTCGTCGGCGGACAGCTCACCGTAGTCCGAGTCCTCCTCCGATATCTGTACTGGGGTCTCGTTTTCCTCTTCAGCGTACTTAGTCTCTTCCGCTGGTACCTCTGCGTCCTCAGCGTACTCCTTCGTTTCCGCTGGCATCGTTACTTCCTCAGCGTACTCCTTCGCTTCCGCTGGCATCGTTACTTCCTCAGCGTACTCCTTCGCTTCCGCTGGCATCTCTAGGTACCCAGGACACATCTGTTCCGCACGTCTTGGACGTGGACGGTTCCATCGCGGGGAGATCCCGGACGTCCCAGTCACTGGGTCTTCACGCTTTTCTTCGCAGCGTGGTCTCTTCTCCTCCCAGTCGTCCACCTCCGCCTGCTGCGGGAAAGGATCCTTCGTTACTGGGGTCACTTTCTTGGGACAGAGTAGGTCCGCGGCATCTTCCCAGGGGCACTCACTGGCCGCATGTCCTGGTCGCCGACACTTCCAACAAGGGAGGGCCACTGCCACCTTCTCCAAGACGGGTTCCTGGTCCACCTCCTTCACTGGGGAATCTTCACCCGTTGGTTCCGGCTCAGAGGAAATGGGCACCTGCGAATTAACTTCAAGCAAGGCCTTCCGCTCCATTTCCCTGGTTTCCTCCTCCCATCTCTGGGCGCGACCATCCGCAATCATCCGGTCTTCATCCCACGGACAATCGGGAAGCGCATGTCCTCTCGCCTCGCAGAGCGCACACACAGGCTCTGCAGCCACCCGGTCCCAAAGCTGCTGACGAGACTCCGTCATCTGCTTCACCGTGGCCTCGTAGTCCGTCCTGTCTTCCGTCCATGGACATTCCAGGAGCCGATGTCGGGGATCTCCACAGTTTTCACACCAGGAATCAACCTCGTCTTGGCTCAACTCTTCGTCCCAGGGACAACTGTTGTGCTCATGCCCGTAGTTTCCGCAGAGCAAACACCAGGACTCGTTCTTCGCTTGGCCCTTCTGACGTCTTCGGTCCGCTTCCTGGACCACCTTCTTTGGGGACGTCTCTCGCCAAGTACACTCGCCGGCAAAGTGTCCTGTTTGCCGACATTTCTCGCAGGGCGTCACAGCGGCCTTCTTGCGCCCCTTCTCCCGGCGCTCTTCTTTTCCACGCTGGACCGACCGCTGCACCATCTTCAGGATGTCTGCCCCAGACACCGTCACCCAGTCGCTCTGGTCCGCACACATCCGGGGGTGAGTCTTCTCCGGAGCCGTCCGCAGGGAGGTCTTCTTGGTGGCGTTCCACATCGTGTCCGTGATCCGGTCTCTTTGATCCTGCCGACTACGCCAAGTGTGAGAGGTGGGGCGGCGGTGCGTGTGGTGCCTGCTGCCGTGCAGGTGTAGACTCGGTTCTCACCAGGCGCCGCTCTCTCTCACCTTCAGGTACCGGAACCCTCAACGGACCTGGAAATCTTCACTCTGATCCGGACACGGCGATTCCCTCTCGGAGCTGACCGACGACCGAGCTGAGGAGAGAATGGTTTACATTAAAGGGGGTATCGACCCTTCTTCCACTGGAACAGGGGATACCCCAGGGGTGGCCGCGACCTTCACCGGTTGGGTGAATGGTCATCACCGGCACAAAGCCTCAGCCACCCAGATTTCACACACTCGCGCTTTCGCACGTAGTGTGATGAAAAGGATTCTCACGTCCGTGAGCAATCCTGACTCCGGCGCTCGGGAACAAACAAGGGACAAACGTACACGGATGCTACTCACCGTCACAAGTCTTGCACTCCGATCTTCTCCACTTACAGGTCCCTGTAAGGAGGCAAAGAGAAACAGCCGTGCAGGGCCTAACTCTACCCTAGTGTCACACCCTATACTAAATACAACAGCAGAGCCCTCAAACTAGCTCTGTGGGTGTGGTGCAACAAAACTATGCAAACACAGACACTTTGCCCTGCACGGTAACAACATACATCACAATATCGGAATGCAATATCACACGGTGTTGTCCCTTTAAATCCCTACCTGCCGCTGGAAGGGGGTGGGCACCGCACGGCCTACCCACCTCCTGTGCCTTCCCTTAGGTGGGCCTCAGATCTGCCTTCCTAAATACTTCGGGGTGGCCTGGGCCTAGCGCCCAGGGCCACCTGTATTCACCCCGGGGGCTCTAATTCACTGGGCCTAGCGCCCCCTAACTGCACACAGGCCGGAGGCCTGATTTCGCCCACGGGCCTAGCGCCCGCCTAACTCGCTGCCCATTGGGTGACCTGGGCCTAATGCCCAGGGTCACCTTAATGTGTCCCTACTTGGCCACGGGCCAGGAGGGCCCGACTATGTGCCCACGGGCCGAGAGGGCCCGACTGAATGCCCACAGGCCGAGAGGGCCTGACTCTGCCCACGGGCCTAATGCCCGAACACCCGGTGGTCTAGGGAGGGGCGGGTACAGGGGCATCTGAGAAGGGCCTACCTGACCCGCTGGGAGAGGCACCAGGGGGGAGCTTCGGCAGCCCTTTGCTTCCCACCCCTGGTGACCCCTCCGGCGCTCTTCTTTAATCTTCGGCCGCTGGCCCGTCCTGGCCAGCGGCGCCGCCGTCGTCGCGCCGCGTCCAGCCGCCGCTGGACATCTTCTTTCCGAGGGCTGGAGTCTTCAGGCCTCTTCAGCGGCCACCGGAGCTCTTCTCCTCTCCTCCGCGCGGCGTCTTCTTTCCTCTTCTTCCGCCCGTCTCTTCTGCCGCTCTTCGGCGCGGCCTTTTCTTCAGGCTCCCGCCCGGCGTCTGACGTCAGACGCCGGGGGCGGGGCATATGACGCGGCGAGCGCCGATTGGCTCGCCGCGTCTCTCCCTGATTGGCCGCCGCTCCGGGAGCCGCGATTGGCTCCCGGAGGGCGCCAAGATTCAAACGCCTCTGGTCCGGTGCAGGGAAAAGGGTAATCCCTGCACCGGACACCCGCCGCCACGCACCCAGCGCTGGGGACAGACAAGCTGCCCCAGCGCTGTCCCCAGCTAGGGACACCACCAGAGATGTGCCCACAGGGCACATCTCTACATTGGCACCTTGGCGGACTCAGGGCCAAATAGCTGCCTCTGATACTTCATCAGCTCAGGCACCAATGCCACATTTTCAGCAAAACTAAACTTTACATTCCGCCCAGTCTTAGTAGTGGTGCGTGGCTGCGGAGCACTCTGACTGTCACTATCACTTGAGGCTGCTGCAGCAACCTCACCCACCTCCTCCACCTCACTAACCTCACTAACACTCACCTCCTCCACCTGACCGACCTCCTCCCCCTCACTCACACCCTCCACCTCACCCACCTCTGAGTCACACATAAATGTGGGTGTAAACAGTTAACACAGGAAAAAAAAGACAAACAACACACTCCTCCACTACCACTACACAACACACACACACACACACACACACACACTGACAAGGGACTATAAAGAACAATAACTTGGACTAAAAATGAGACAAAACCACAAAATACAAGACAACAAGAATGAAAACACAACTTTCAAACACAATACCAAGCTCAGAAATCGCTACCAACACTCCTCACCAAACCACAAATTCACCTACCTCCACAGCACAACCTCCCTCCTCCTCACCACTAACTAAACCCACGAGGTGCGGACGGTTTGGGGCGTATTTATATGGTTGCGCACAGACACTCCTACCAACTGAAACACAACCAATCCCGAACGGGGATGAAAATCGAAACTGAAAGTGAAAATGCGGCCGCGGGAAAAAAATAACCCTGCCGCGTTTAACTTAGGAAAAAACACAGCAAATACAACAAAAACACGTACGCAAACGACAATGACGGCCGTAAATGTGCCCAAAAAACACGACTGGCATCGACATCGGAAAACACGACAACCATAAAGTCGACTGCTTCGTAACTTTGCGTATATGGATTCAAAAAGTTGCATGAAAATGCACCCGATACAAAACGAGTTTAAACACTACACAAACCGACTCAAACATGAATATTAGTAAATACTGGCCCATGTGTCTAAAATGACAGGTCAACCCGTCTTGCTGCTGTCCGTGCAGCACACAGCGGTTACGCTGGCTATTGCTGGTGATCATAATAATGTGTCTCGACCATGAATTTTAAACTAATTGGTGGTGAGGGACATGTAGACACGTGATAAAAGAGGGATGGGAATATGGGGAACTGCACACACTAGCACCGCCGACAGGATAGTTTTGTCCCATTTCAAAACTTAAACACCTGTCTCTCTTCTAATTATTTTTGAGGGAAGGTGGGGAATTCTGACATTTAATATTTCTTGGAAAAGTCCATTTAAAAAATAATAATAATTGTTGCCCTCAAACATATAGTCGTCCCCCCCCCCCCCCCACACACACACACACAAAAAAATGAGAACCTAAAACCACAGAAGAGGCATTTTTGTCCCACATAGCAATTCAGCCCTGTTGGCCGTTATGCAACGGTTTTATTGATTATTCATACAAAGAACATGATTGGTAAGCCAAATGTCAACTTTTTAATCAAGTTTGCCAATTTTTTGCAGGATTTTACTGATTATTCTACATGTTAGAGGCCTACATGGTCTAAAAAGAGCACTATTCAACACTATCACTGTAACTTTCTGAGATGACTGTACTGTTTAAATAAAAAAATATTTGATTATCAGAGGGTCTCTTCCATGCAAAAGACACCCATCTCTTTCATAACAAATATGAGTAGCCGGACCAAGACACGTACTGATGGGACATTTAGGAAGTTCACAAAGTCTGGTAGTACAAGTGTCAAAAAGACCCTGGGGAGGGGGTTTGGGGGATATGTTGTGACTTTGAAGATATTATATTTATTTTGTGTATGTCACAATTAAGTTTACATAAACAGGAATCTGTCCCCACTTGGCTAATGGATTTTGTAGAGCTTTATAATTTTAAAGGTAATAATAACGGTGTCTGAAGAAGTCAATTAAGCACTGAGAATGACCCAGAGCTGGCAAGTGCAGGGGATGATGTAGTTGGGAGATCCCAATGAGGCACACTATATAAAGCGTTTCTACAGTAGATATAATATGTGCTGTGATAAATAGTGCTGCTGCAGAGGACCTGAGAGTACAGTGCCAAATGCTAGCGATAAGGCATACAGTTACTCAGCTGCAGGATTATGGGCACTTGTAAACTACTCTCCAGCTCCGGCCATCCCGTGCATTCCTCCGCCTTCAGCCCAGTGAGCTCATGGACACTTACCTCGTCTGTCTGCTGAGCATGACGTCACCTGCGCCTTAGAAAAACTTTATTGAAGTGACTCAGCTGCTGGCAAGTGACAGTGCATACATTCCCATCACCACATAGTGAGATCCATCTTTAACAAGTCTGCATGGATCTCTCTGTGCCTCCTCTGACCACTGAGTTCCATTGCCTCCGGTAGTTTACCACTGGTCCTTGTCCTGATGCATCAGTTGCAAACCGGCAGAATCCACAGCATAGTCAGGGCTAAAAAGTAGAGATGAGCGGGTTCGGAGAACCGAACCCTACCGGACTTTGCCTTCCGAGCCTGGATCAGAGTCGGGCTCGGGTTTTCCCGCCTGACTCGGAAACCCGTACGCAGCAAAACTCCATCATCCCGCTGTCGGATTCTCGCGGGATTTGGATTCCATATAAGGAGCCGCGCGTCCCCGCCATTTTCACTCCAGTCTCGGAGAGTGTATAGAGAGGACGTGTCCTCAGTGTTCAGTGTCTGTGTGTTGGGGCGGGAAAGTGGGGTGGCAAGTGTTGTGCTGCTCAGTCCAGTCCAGTGTAGTCACTCAGTGTATTGTTGTGCTGCATTAGTCCAGGCAGAAACAGTGTTGGTGTTCTCTGCTGCCATATATCCAGTGTAGCTGTAAAGTGGTGCTTTGTTGTGCAGACCAGTGGTAGTGTCCTGTGTCATCAGTAATTCCAGTGACGATATACGCTGCTGCTATATATCCACTGCTGCAGTATAACAATTATAACAACCTGTTGGGCTACATCAGACCAGTGGTAGTGTCCTGTGTCATCAGTAATTCCAGTGACGATATATGCTGCTGCTATATATCCACAGCTGCAGTATAACAATTATAACAACCTGTTGGGCTGCATCAGACCAGTGGTAGGGTCCTGTGTCATCAGTAATTCCAGTGACGATATACGCTGCTGCTATATGTCCACTGCCTTTTGCTTCTATATGTCCATGTGCTGTTTGGGGCCTATTTTTTAAATCTGCCATCCTGTCTGCCACTGCAGTGCCACTCCTAGATGGGCCAGGTGTATGTGCCGCACACTTGTGTTGCTTAGCTTGGCCATCCAGCTACCTAATTTATTATTTATTTATTTATTAACAGTTTCTTATATAGCGCAGCAAATTCCGTTGCGCTTTACAATTTGAAATAACAATAACAAACTGGGTGATAACAGTCATAGAGGTAGGAAGGCCCTGCTCGCAAGCTTACAATCTATAGGGAAATAGGCATATGTACACAAGGAAAGGTGCTATCTATTGCATAGAATGAGAAGACGTGAGGATATGTGTGGACTGTACAGAGTGGATGCAATTTGATAGGAAGGTTTATGAAAGTTATGTGGGCGGTTCTGGAATTTGATACGCTTGCCTAAAGAGGTGAGTTTTCAGGGAATGCTTGAAGGTTTGGAGACTAGAGGAGAGTCTTATTGTGCGTGGCAGGGCATTCCACAGAGTGGCTGCAGCTGAAAGTCCTGCAGTCGTGAGTGGGAGCGAGTAATGAGTGTGGATGAGAGACGCAGGTCTTGTGAAGAGCGAAGAGGTCGGGTTGGGAGATATTTTGTGATAAGCGAAGTGATGTACGTTGGTGTAGTTTGGTTAATGGCCTTGTGTGTGAGTAAAAGTATTTTATATTGAATGCGGTAGAGTACAGGTAACCAATGGAGGGACTGACAGAGTGGATCTGCAGACGATGAATGTCTAGTGAGGAAGATAAGCCTCGCCGCTGCATTCAGAATGGATTGTAGTGGTGAGAGTCTCGTTTTGGGAAGACCAGTTAGGAGACTATTGCAATAATCAATGCGGGAGATAATGAGAGCGTGGATTAGAGTTTTAGCAGTGTCTTGTGTAAGGTACGGTCGTATTTTGGATATGTTTTTTAGATGCATGTAACATTATCTTAAGACAGATTGACTGTGGGGAACAAAGGACAGATCAGAGTCAAGGATGACACCTAGGCAGCGAGCTTGTGGGGTAGGGTAGATAGTCGAGTTTTCAACAGTGATAGAGATATCAGGTTGGTACCTACTATTGGCCGGTGGAAATATAATTAACTCTGTCTTTGAAATATTCAGTTTGAGGTGGCAAGATGTCATCCAGGATGAAATGGCAGAAAGGCATTCAGTGGCACGGTCCAGTACAGATAGGGACAAGTCAGGGGAGGATAGGTAGATTTGAGTATCCTCTGCGTACAGATGATACTGAAAACCAAGAGAGCTGATTAGTTTACCAAGAGATGAGGTATAGATAGAGAAAAGCAGAGGACCCAAGACTGAGCCTTGCGGTACTCCAACTGAAAGAGGTAGCGAAGAGGAGGTAGATTCAGAGAAGCGAACACTGAAGGAGCGATTAGATAGGTACGATAGGAACCAAGAAAGGGCTGAGTCTTTAAGACCTAGGGATTGTAGTGTCTGTATGAGAAGAGAGTGGTCTACAGTGTCAAATGCAGCAGATAGATCTAGAAGAATAAGTAGTGCACCTCTTTTTCTTCTTTGCATGTTGTGCTGTTTGGGGACTAGTTTTTGAATAGTGCCATCTTGTCTGCAACTACAGTGCCACTGCTAGATGGGCCAGGTGTTTGTGCCGCACACTTGTGTCGCTTAGCTTAGTCATACAGCCACCTTGGTGCAACTTTTATGCCTAAAAACAATATTGTGAGTTGTTCAGAATAGACTGGAAATGAATGTAGATTATTGTTATTGAGGTTAATAATACTGTAGGAGCAAAATTACCCCCAAATTTTGTTATTTTAGCTGTTTTTATGTTTTTTTTTTTAAAAATCATCCAGATCCAAAACCAAAACACGAAAGGGTGGTTTTGGCAAAACCAAGCCAAAACCAAAACATGAAAATGGAATTAGAACCAAAACCAAAACACAAAACATGAAAAGTGCCCGCCGCACATCTCTACTAAAAAGCCTGCACTAATGTCATATGGAGGTCCAGGGCAAGAACAGCACACTTTATCTTTTAAAGATGGTAACCGACTAATAAAAGCAGGAATCTATAGGAGGATACACATATGTGAGATGTGTGCTGAGCTATCTATCACAGACTGCTCAGCGCACATCCCCCCCCCCCCACGCTCAGCACTCAACGCTCAGTGTGCTGAGCGGAGGTGGGTGGCCGGGGGGGCGCTCACTTCACCCAGCAGTGAAGTGAGTGATCTGACTAGATTGTGCCTGCATGCAGGCACAATCTAGAACCGGCAATAGCGACATGGGGGGCCGCGCATTGTTATCGCTATCGGCATACAAACGGAGAGATCCGTGCTTAATTTCTAAGCAATCTCGTCAGATTGCTTAGAAATTAAGCACGGATCTCTCCGTGTATACCCCCTTAAATTTATTTTTTAAGTGGCTTAAGGCCAGTACTCACTGTCCGATGCGGGAGAGATGTGTGCTGAGCGAATCGCTCAGCACACATCTCTCCCGCCGCTCAGCACAGCGCGATGTGTGCTGAGCGTGCGGGGATAGATGGGGGGGGGGGCGTTCATTTCACCCAGCGGGTGAAATGAGCAACCTGCTAGATTCTAGCACCAGCGATAGCGATGCGCGGGGCTGCGCATCGCTATCGCTGTGGGGGCTACACACGGAGCGATCCTGCTTAAAATCTAAGCAATCTAGTCAGATTGCTTAGATTTTAAGCAGGGATCGCTCCGTGAGTACCCCCCTTTAATCTTTGAGCTTCAGCTGGTGAGATCTAAACTTAAATTCACACTATGGCCAGATGTACTAAGCCTTGAAGAGTGATAAGGCCAGTACACACTAGAGAGATGTATGCTGAGTGATCTGACACAGCCCACTCAGCACACATCTCTCTGGGGCAAACGCAGGATTTGTGAAGGGGGGTTTCCAATGTGGGTGTGGAGCCATGGCAGGACTGAAGTGACACTATGGGGGTCTTTCCGAGTTGATCGCTAGCTGCTTTCGTTCGCTGTGCAGCGATCAGGCAAAAAAACAGCACTTCTACGCATGAGTATGCGGCGCAATGCGCACGCGCGTCGTACTAATACAACGAACGATGTAGTTTCACACAAGGTCTAGCAAAGCTTTTCAGTCGCACTGGTTGCCGCAGAGTGATTGACAGGAAGAGGGCGTTTCTGGGTGTCAACTGACCATTTTCAGGGAGTGTTCGAAAAAATGCAGGCGTTCCAGGAAAAACGCAGGCGTGGCTGGGCGAACGCAGGGCGTGTTTGTGACGTCAAAACAGGAACTGAACAGTCTGAAGTGATCGCAAGCGCTTAGTAGGGCTGAAGCTACTCTGAAACTGCTCAAAATTATTTTGTAGCCGCTCTGCGATCCTTTCGTTCGCACTTCTGCAAAGCTAAAATACACTCCCCAGTGGGAGGCGTCTTAGCGTTTGCACGGCTGCAAAAAACTGCTAGCGAACGAACACCTCGGAATGACCACCTATTGGTATCAGGTATTATAGTAGGGGAACCCATAGGAAACAGCGACCACAATATGGTCACATTCAATATCAGTTTCTATAAACAGCCCTATACTGGCTCAACTAGGACTTTAAACTGTAGCAAAGCAAATTTTGAAAAGATGAGAGTATTTTTCAGGGATATTGAATGGGAAGGTTTGTTTTTAGGAAAAAATACTACGGAGAAATGGGAGGTACTAAAATTCCTGCTAGCTAAAAATACACTCAAATGTATTCCTATGAGTAGCAAAAAAAGGAATAAAAATCATAAACCGATGTGGCTTAACAAAAAGATTAAGGAACTTATGGGCAAGAAAAGGCGAGCATTTAAAAAATACAAATCTGACGGGGAAGCAGAGTCATTTCAGCACTATAAGGAATGTAACAAAATTTGCAAAAAGGAAATAAGAGCGGCTAAAGTAGAAACTGAAAAACTAGTAGCAAAGGAAAGCAAAGCGAATCCCAAAATATCTTTAAATACATTAATAGCAAGAGATTAAAGAAGGAGAGTATAGGCCCTTTAAAAGACAAGTTGGGAGTCTTAAGCAAAAATGATAATGACATAGCGGACACACTAAATGAGTTTTTTCAACAGTATTCACTAGAGAGGACCCAATTCAGGGACTGACACACAATCTCAATAATGAGAATATGACACTGATAGGTACTTATTTAAGCGAGGAAGTAGTCTGTGACCGATTAAAACATTTAAAGATTAATAAATCACCAGGGCCAGATGGCATTCATCCAAGGGTTCTAATGGAGCTTCACTCTGAACTGGCAAAACCGCTATCTTTGATCTTTAAGGATTCAGTTATATCAGGTATGGTTCCCAAATACTGGCGTATAGCGGAAGTAGTGCCTATATTCAAAAAGGGAAGTAAAGCTGAACCAGGTAATTATAGACCAGTTAGTCTTACATCTATAGTGGGGAAAGTATTGGAAGGTATTCTAAGAGATAGTATTCAGAAGTTCCTTGAAACCAATAAGGTCATTAAAAGGAATCAACATGGGTTTATGAAGGACAGATCCTGTCAAACCAACTTACTTGGCTTTTATGAAACAGTAAGCGCAAACCTAGATCAGGGTAAAGACGTGGATGTAATCTTTTTAGACTTTGCCAAAGCGTTCGATACTGTACCACACATGAGACATCTACAAGCTACAAGAATCAGGGCTAGGAAGCTCAATATGCACTTGGGTCAAAAACTGGTTAGATAATAGGGAGCAGCGCGTTGTGGTTAATGGATCTTTTTCAACTTGGACTGAAGTGCTAAGTGGTGTGCCGCAAGGCTCAGTATTAGGACCGCTATTGTTCAATATTTTCATTAACGACCTAACAGGTCTAGAGAGCATGGTGTCAATTTTTGCAGATGATACCAAATTGTGTAAGGCTATAAATACAGAGGAGGATGCCGAGTCTCTTCAGAACGACTTAGTTAAATTAGAAGCATGGGCAGCCAAATGGAGAATGCGCTTCAACACAGACAAGTGTAAGGTAATGCACTGTGGTAACAAGAACAAAAATTACACCTACCTACTAAATGGGGTAAAATTAGGGGATTCTGTACTGGAAAAGGACTTAGGTGTCCTCATAGATAGCAAACTAAGCAGTAGTACCCAAAGTAGGACTGCAGCAAAGAAGGCTAATAAGATATTAGCATGCATAAAACGGGGTATTGATGCTAGGGACGAGAGTATTATACTCCCGTTATATAAATCGCTAGTGAGGCCACACCTTGAATACTGTGTACAATTCTGGGCACCGTACTACAAAAAGGATATCCTGGAGCTTGAAAAGGTACAGAGGAGGGCGACCAAACTAATTAAGGGCATGGAGACGATGGAATACAAGGAAAGGCTTGAAAGACTAGGCATGTTTACATTGGAAAAGCGGAGACTAAGAGGGGATATGATCAACATCTACAAATATATAAGGGGACAATACACAGAGCTTGCGCGGGACCTGTTTTTGGTTAGATCAACACAGAGGACTCGTGGACACTCGCTCAGGTTAGAGGAGAGGAGATTCCGCACAATACGGCGTAAATGCTTTTTCACGGTAAGGACAATACGTGTTTGGAATTCCCTGTCCGAGGGAGTCGTAATGGCGCAATCTGTCAACACCTTTAAGAATGGGTTAGATAAATTCCTAATGGATAAGGATATCCAGGGGTATGGTGCATAGTCATGCATTATAGTTACTATAAATAGGGATAAAATGCAACGGCTGACAGCAGCATCAGTCAGAAATTTTAGTCAAATCATCATGCATAGGAGACCACAAATAGGTTGAACTCGATGGACAATTGTCTTTTTTCAACCTCAGATACTATGTTACTATGTTACTATGTTACTATGTTACTATATGTGTACATAAATACATAGCACACACACCTCTTTCACTTTATATGCACACACACCCCTTTCGCTTTATACGCACACCTTTTTCACTTACTACATACACACACTTTTCACTTATTACGCACACACACACACACACATCTTTCACTTTATACGCACACCTCTTTCACTTATTACACACACACACTTTTCACTTATTACGCACACACACCTCTTTCACTTTACACGCTTACCTCTTTCACTTATTACGCACACACACTTTTCACTTATTATGCACACGCACACACACATTTCTTCACTTTATACGCACACAAACCTCTTTCGCTAATTACACGCACACATACCTCTTTCACTTTATATGCACACACGCCTCTTTCGCTTATTATGCGCACGCACACCTCTTTCACTTTATACGCACACACACCCCTTTCGCTTTATACGCACACCTCTTTCACTTATTACACACACACTCTACACTTATTACACACACACTTTTCACTTATTACACATGCACACACACACACACACGCACACACACACACATTTCTTCACTTTATACGCGCACACACCTCTTTCGCTTATTACGCGCACACACCTCTTTCACTGTATATGCACACACCCCTTTCACTTTATACGCACACCTCTTTCGCTTATTACGCACACACAATCTCTCACTTTATATGCACACACACACATTTTTCACTTATTATGAGCACACGCACACACACCTCTTTCACTTATTTTGCACACACACTTTTCACTTATTACGCACACAACCTCTTTCACTTATTACGCACACACATATATCTCTTTCACTTATTACGCACACACACACACACACACACACACACACACACACACACACACACACACACACACACACCTTTCACTTATTACAAACACACACACACAGACACACAATTTCCTTTCCTTTCCCCTCTCCCCTATAACACTTCATAACATGTATGCACATAATTACACAGGCAGATCATGATGTCAGTATTTATTACAGATGCCTCCTGCCGCACCCCAGCACCCCACACTTGTGCCACACACAGTGCAGCTTGAGCCGCGCGCTTCGTACCAGTGAGTCGGGACGGAGGAAGTGAGCCAGTATGGAGGAAGAGAGTGCTTCGCCCGGCCAGCACTGTTACCATGGCACTGCTGCTACTGAGGAGCTGCGCTCTCCAGATCCACCCATAGTAGAGTCAGGTCGCTGCTGGCGGCACTATGAATCTGAGGAGGCAGCTGTCGTGTCATTGAGCAGCTCCTCCGTCTCATTATAAAAAAAACAAAACGGTCAGCTGGGTTGATGGAGTGGAGAGCAGGGGGGGTTTCTAGGTACTCAGAAACCCCCCCTGCGTGCGCTAGTGTCTCTCCCCCCACTCAGCACAGGCTTAGTACATCTCAATTCCTAATGTTTCTGGGGTCTTAATGGCCCCCGTATTCCCAACCCTTCACTAAATTTCTATACCAGCACTTCTACTTTCCTACTTACTCCACTGAGCTGCTTAAAATAATAGTACAACTATGGATTATATGGATTGTAAGCTTACGAGCAGGGCCTTCCTACCTCTATGTCTGTCTGTTTTTACCCAGTTTTGTTCTATTACTGTTGTTCCATTTGCAAAGCGCAAAGGAATATGCTGCGCTATATAAGAAAATATTAATTAATAAATATGCTATGATATTTGGCACAAATAACTATAAGTAGACCCCATAGTAAATTTCTAGTATAAAACTGCAAGTCCATTCATATTATTAATGGAAGCATTTTATTCTAAGTCACTTTTTTCAAGGCCCTAATCCTTCATGCTATTTACATCAATATTTCCAAAGGAATTAAACAATCTTAAGAATTTGCAGGAAGCTGTAACAAGAGAGGGGCATGGAAAATGGATCAATGACCGAAAGCATGATGGAAATTCTAAATAAAATGTATATATATTTAATTTTCATCTATCAATTATGAAAATATCACTGTTAGTGTAAAGGGACATGATCATGTAAAAATGTTGTTTTAATTTAAATTTGTTGAAATGTCGATCGGTTTCCAGAGCTCAGTGGTGCACAAATAAGTTACCCTTGTATTTCTTACTGCTCTGTAATGGCTGTGTGCATTGCACAATGGCTAGATATCGCCTGCTATTACCTCTCGCTTGGACATGTGCTGATTGAACTTTAATTGTCATGTCTGTTGTTTTATTCTCAGTTTTAGTATTACTCAACCTACTGTTAGGTGAATTCTACCTGAATTCTTTGGTTAGTACAGATGGTGTAATGGTTAGCATTACTGCCTCATAGCATTGAGGTCATGGGCGTTCGATTCCCACCATGGCCCTACCTGTGTAGAGTTTGTATATTATCCCCGTACTTGTGTGGGATTCCTCCGGGTACTCCGGGTTTCCTCCCACAATCCAAAAATATACTGGTAGGTTAATTGGATCCCAACAAAAATTAACCCTAGTGTGAATTTGTGTGCATGTACATGTGGTAGGGAATATAGATTGTAAGCTCCACTGGGGCAGGGACTGATGTGAATGGCTAAATATTCTCTGTAAAGCGCTGCAGAATATGTGTGTGCTATATAAATAACTGGCAATAATAATACTGCTATTCAATAGATTGCTTTTACTAAGCATTATTATATTAAAAAAAAACATTTTATAAACTGGAAATACATGTATGTAATATGTTATCCAGGAAGCTTGAGACACAAGGATTCGCTGATGAAAAGTCACAATATATATTTATACATCTAAATTCTGGTTAGTGATCGGATGTCTTTTCACCAATTTGACTAGCTAATCATAGGTTAACCCACTCCTTGAACTGTGTGAATAGTTCTTTCTATAATTAATACTGATCTAATTTTCCATCACCCAAGCAGCATGCAGCCCTATACAGGGCAGATCCTGGAAAAAACTGACTGGGGGGCACCATAATTGATGTGTGTGGATACTAGAGATGTGCAGCGGGCACTTTTCGTGTTTTGTGTTTTGGTTCTGGTTCCATGCTCGTGTTTTGGATCTGTATTGGTTTTGCCAAAAACCACCCTTTTGTGTTTTGGTTTTGGATCTGGATGTTTTTTGAAAAAAACATAAAAACAGCTAAAATCACAGAATTTGGGGGTATTTTGTGATCCTATAGTATTATATACAGCAGTACCACTGCACTTATACGGCAGCACAGGGACACCACCACTGGACTGATGCAGCACAACACAGCACCACTGGACTGGACTTATACAGCAGCACTGGACATATGGCAGCAGAGGACACCATCACTGTGACTGGATTGATGCAGCACAAGACACCACCACTGGACTGATGCAGCACAACACAGCACCACTGGACTGGGCTTATACAGCTACACTAGACATATGGCAGCAGAGGACACCACCACTGTGACTGGACTGATGCAGCATAAGACACTACACTGGACTGAGCAGCACAAGACAGCATTGAAATCGCCACCCCACTTTCCCTCCCACACAGACACTGATGACGGAGACACGTCCTCTCGCTACACTCTCCGATTCCGGAGTGAAAATGGCGGCGACACGCGGCTCCTTATATGGAATCCAAAACCCGCGAGAATCCGACAGCGGGATGATGATGTTTTGCCTCATTCTGGTTTCCGAGTCAGGTGGAAAACCCAAGCCGGGCTCGGATCCTGGCTCGGGTAATGAAGTCCGGTAGGGTTCGGTTCTCAGGGTACCGAACCCACTCCTCTCTAGTGGATACGGTGTGTGGCTAGGGACGGATTGTCCATCTGGCCAGAAGCAGACCTGGCATCAGAGGGGTACTGCGGGCACAGCTGTCCCGTCCCCGTCCCTGTCCGCCTGCAGGCTCTGTTGAAAATGTCCCTCCCAAAATGGCCACTGCCTCAGAGGAGACAGTTATTAAAGATACTAGAGCCTCCTCTATGTACCTATGATTAGCTGGTTAAATTGGTGTAAAGACAGCCAATCACTAACCAGAATTTAGATGTATAAATATATATTGTGACTTTCCATCAGTGAATCCTTGTGTCTCAAGCTTCCTGGATAACATATTCCATACATGTATTTCCAGTTTATAAATTTTTTTTTTTTTTTATTATATAATAATGCTTAGTAAAAGCAATCTACTGAATAGCAGTATGCTTAAGACATACAGTATTATGCCCTAGGCACTAAGGTGATGGAAGATCATAGCTCTGGCTAGATCTAACATCAACTGGAATAAACTAACAGTCCTGACAAAAAATGTAAATAATCTTTTTTTTTTGTTTGCTTAAGGCAAAAAGTGTGAAACTCTAAGTTACAGAGTGTACATATGCAACATAAACCAAGAATGCTCTATTCACTTTGCTGAGTTTGTCCAGTCATCACTTCCTAAGGTGTAGCTTTAGGTGAATTCTTCTTATCCCTGAGAAAGCGGTCACTATTACTGCAATAGTTACTCTCATATAAAGGCAAATATAAGAGCTCTGCTTTATCTATAAATGCATCATGGTCTGAATCATTAGTTCTATACTGGTATAAAAAGTTAAATTAAATGAAATATTTAGTTTGTATCTCAAACATGATTGCTAAAGAGAAAATTGAGCTGTAATTCTATTGTAATTAAATTTTTCAATCATGCAGAAGTTGTAAACTGGGGTCACTGTAACTACACATTCAGATGTCTCTGGCATGCTATCAGATGTAATGTTTGACGGGATCCGGTCTTTAGGTCGACAGTAAGTAGGTCGACCACTACTGGTTGACAGTAAGTAGGTCGACATGGTTTCTAGATTGACAGGCACTCTAGGTCGACATGTTCTAGGTCAACATGACAAAAGGTCGACATGAGTTTAAATTTTTTTTTATTTTTTTTAGCTTTTTCATACTTTACGACCCACGTGGACTACAATTGGGAATGGTAACCTTGCCTGAAGTATTGCAAGCGAAGCGAGCCATGCGAGTGGACACGGTGCACTAATTGGGGTTCGTGGTCACTGTACGGAGAAAACGACACCAAATAAAGTAATAAAACTCATGTCGACCTATTCTCATGTCAACCGAGAGTCCCTGTCGACCTAGAAACCATGACGACCTACTTACTGTCCACCAATAGTGGTTGACCTAGACACTGTCGACCTAAGTCTAATCTACCTAACATACCACACCCATGTTTGACACAGGACGTAGTTTTGTGACCGACGGTTAGGAGACTGACGGACACAATACTCCTCCTACATCCTGCATCACGAACCCTCACAATACCGACAGACGGGATGTAGACTAGAATGGACTGTTCCCACTCGTAGGTGGACGCTAGTGGGAATAGTCCCAAGGGGCTTCATTGCGCTCACCCCGGAGCACTCTCCCGCCAGCATTCTGCGGACAGGATCCCGGCTTCAGGTAGCTGACCGCCGGAAACCCAGCCGCCGTTCACGCAACCCCAACCCTTTGACACTGAAGGAATATTTATCCCAGGGCCACTTCCTATGAATAGAGGAATTCATTATTGGACATTAGAAGTGATCAGCAACAGCAGCTTCCTTAACCAAACATTTCTGTGAATATAGGTAGAATTCTCCTAACAGTAGGTTGAGTTATACTAAAACTGTGAACTATGGACCTAATTCAGACCTGTTCGCTCGCTAGCGTTTTTCTCTGCGCAGTGATCAGGTAACTACTGTGCATGCGTATGCACCGCAATGCGCAGGCGCGTTGCACTTGTACAAAGCGGCTCGTTGATGTGCACTGGTTCTAGCGAAGAATCCATTTGCATAGCCGAACGCAAAGGTGATTGACAGAAAGAGGGCATTTGTGGGTGGCAACTGACTGTTTTCTGGGAGTGTTTGGAAAAACACAGGCATGTCGAGGTGTTTGCAGGGCGGGTGTCTGACGTCAATTCCGGGCTCGAATAGGCTGAAATGATCGCAATGGCTGAGTAAGGTCAGAGCTACTCAGAAACTGCCCAAACTGTTTTTTGTACTGCTCGGCTGCACATGCGTTCGCACACTTGCCAAGCTAAAATACACTCCCCTATAGGCGGCGTCTATCTGTTTGCAGCGCTGCAAAAAATAGCTAGTGAGCGAACAGATCTGAATTAGGCCCTTTAATTGTTGTGTCTGTTGTTTTATTCTGTCAGTCATAATGTACAAGCGAGAGGTAATAGCAGGCGATATCTAGCCATTGTGCAATGTACACAGCCATTACGGATCAGTAAGAAATACAAGGGTAACTTATTTGTGCACCACTGAGCTCTGGAAACTGATCGACATTTCAACAAATTTAAATTAAAACAACATTTTTACATGATTCTGTCCCTTTACACTAACAGTGATATTTTCATCGTTGATAGATGAAAATTAAATATATATACATTTTATTTAAAATTTCCATCATGCTTTCAGTCATTGATCCATTTTCCATGCCCCTCTCTTGTTACAGCTTCCTGCAAATTCTTAAGATTGTTTAATTCCTTTGGAAATATTGATGTAAATAGCATGAAGGATTAGGGCCTTGAAAAAAGTGACTTAGAATAAAATGCTTCCATTAATAATATGCTTGGACTTGCAGTTTTATACTAGAAATTTCCCTCAAGGCATTTCCAATACATTGTAGTTTTCAATAGATATTAAACAGCTGTAGAACACCCTTTTATCCTTCCAAGTGCCACTTCAAATGCACATTATTCTGTTCACCACTGTCTTCTTTTAACAGGAAATATCTATGCTACATATAAAGAATGTAAAATAAATCGATTAATTTTGTGTTCCATTAATTAAAGATTCATGCCTACACTAGCACAACATTTTTGCACAATATGATAACTTAATATATCTAATTGTCTCATCATTGTTACTAGATGTTTTTATTTTATTTAGTATATAGCTACTTTTTTTTTCTTTTTCTAACAACTAGCAATTACCAACTGTCTCATCTATTTAGACAGCTTAAAGAAATAATATTGTGACCCTTGACTTTGTCATTTTCTTCTTGTCAGGAAGAAATTATCTTTGACTGCATTTAAAAATTAACCTATAAATCCAAATTACATGTGTTAACCTACAAATTAACCTTAAATGTTGGCAGTTGACTTAGTTATATGCTGTAACTGAAGCTTGTCAGTGTTTGATGCATATAAAAGTCTATGTTTATATTGGGCTGCTTGGTTGAACACCAACTGTTTCCTTTCTAAGGAAACTTGATATACAATTTTGTTTCTTAATTTCATTGACCATACATTAAATATTTTCTAACATAGCTAACACTAGAGCACACATTTTTGGTGCAATTGTCATAGAGATCAGTGGTACCTATGTATAGTCTTTGCAATATTACAACCATAACATATCAACAAATATTTGGAATAATGTGTACAAGGAATAATATTTAGATATCTAAGGCAAAATGGTCCAATGCAGAAGTTCTTTCATGCCCAGCAATATATCAGTATCCTAGCAGGACTGTTGTTTAATCTCTGATTTGATTATCATTTAACGAAGGTGATGATCTCAAAACAAAGTCAACCAATATCCAAGGCTAAACTGTATCCAGCCTAGATTATACTGAAAAAGACCATGTTTAACAATATCAATCCTCAGTTATGCCATCTTGAGAGTGTGACGAGGATTTGTGCCACACTATCTTGGATCCACGTATCTTTAGTAGTAGACAGGACAACTCAAATTCTGTAATTATGCTGAATATGTAAACTATAGCCAAGCAACTGTGATGTACAAAATGCCACTGGTGGTTTAAATGCCACAAGTGCAAATCCATTCATGGTTACCCCTTATGCTTGGCAGAACACCAGTAGAGAAGAATTTCATCTACAAGATCCCCTCACATAGTCTTACTGTACTGTCTGTTGCTAACAAACCCTGTGATGTAACTTCTGTGCCTTATGTTAGCACCAGTGTGTGCAGGTTGCTTGATTGTGTGTGCCAATGCTAGCTCACAGATAACTTCTTGGGCTTGCAGGAGCATGTTGTTTTAATGCACTATATTCTCTCTCTCTCTATCTACTCTTCACTATATGCAGTCACTTATTTTGGTTATTCTTCACTTCTCCTTTTTTTCTCCCACTACCCGCTCTCTGCACTCTGCTGCTAGGATTTAAGGTGCTATTTGTATTATCTCACTATTTCCACTCACCCAGTCTTGGGGGATAATGGCCATTTATCACATGCTCATTAGCACAGTGTATCTTGCATTTTTTGCACTGCACATGCTCAGAATTGAGCGCATGTAACATAAGCAATGTTCAGTAAGGGATCTTTGACAGAGCAGCTATTCAGGGTTGGACGCTGCTTCCAGGTGTATATTATAGGGTTTGCGCAAATGTGCACTGATGCAAACCAAATGTACCCATAGCCAAAGCAACCACTTTTATACTTCCTGGTACCTGCTTTCTGGGGTCCACATACTGCTTGTTGACAAGCCATATGCATCCCATGCAGAATTATCACACCACCATGCTGTACCTTTTCTCTCTTTTTATCAATTTCATCTTGGAATTTCCTAGTACACAAACACCCCATTTAAGTACATAGCCCACATCACCCCATAAAAACTGTGGTTACCCATTATGTGTGGTAGATATTTCACCATATTTTAGTACTGTGAAGGCTTGTATTTTCTATAAGTTTTAAAGTCTATATGTTTGGGATTATGTTTGTGTTTATTACATTTATGTTATTTTGAGAATTTCAGAAGTTTATTTTCATTTTATTACATTATGTTATTATGAGAATTTCAGAAGTTTATTTTCATTTTTAAATAGTTTATTTTCATTTTTAAATTCTGACAGCAAAAATATTATTATTTTAAAATGAAAATACTAAATGTCCTTCTGCATGAAGAACTGGATAAAAGCAGAACAGCTCAGCATTATCTGTACCAGAAGCCTGAAGCTACTAGTGGTGTGGTGAGCACAGAATTACATTATACTCTTTATATTTTAACTTGTACATCTTTGTGCAGTCAAAGGGGGGAAAAAAACTATGTACAAAATGATGCTTAATGATAATAGTACAGTATTTTTTTTTATATGTGTACATAAAAAAGTACCATGATATTACTGAAGTTACACAGAATATGTTTGTTTGTTTGTTTAGTTACTGTTTAGGTGTAACTTTAATGAGGGAGAACTGTGACGTGTGGTTTACTTTGGCTGCCTAAATCATTTCTAGTTGTGCTCTTGCTTGTTGCCCTGATATGTTTCCAATATTGTTCGTTTTCCTTATTCATGTAATAGCGATTTTTTTTTATAGCATAGTTATTCAAAGTTTCCTCTGCCAAAACAAAAGTTACTGGGAGAACTGCACCTATAAATTATTTCAAATACTATGAGGATAAAATAAGGATTTTGTCTTCTGTTGACAATAATACATTTACTTGGGTGAGTGCTCCTATTGATCATATGTGAGGATCAATATTGGAAGAGATGAGTCAATATTGTTGTTAGAAGGGTAGTCAGTAATAAAGAGACAATGTCAATTGAATGACTCTTGAAATGCTGTTGGAATAATTGATTGAAAAGAATGCAGGCAGTATGCAGATATAACAATTTGACTAATACCATATAATTTCCAGTACATCAAAGAAACATCTACATACATTCATTTTATTCAAAAGATATACAATTTGTAATATTATTGCACATTTCTTTTTGCCACCTCAGGAGGCTGCAATGTTTCTCCCAGTGGCACTCAAGCCCGTGTGGAGCAACAATTGAATTGCTCTGTCAGGCACCTACTAGTGACAGACATGGGGGAGGGGAACAATTGATTCGCCCCCTTAGTATTCATGGTAGTAAAGACACATTTCATAGCACTCAGGAATCTTGTAGTGTTTTCTGTACAACCCATTCTACAGTTACCTACTGCATGCTTCTATTCAATTCTTCAAATCATAACAAGATTTCTGTACCATGCAGTGACATAATCAGTGACAGATCACCGCCTCCTATGAAACACAGCACACTCACTGAAATAGTCAGAGCTACTGTGAACATTAGTATGAGCCATAGCTTTGACTTGAAAATTTCGATGATCTGACAAGCAAGAGATGAAGAATGAATATAATAAGGTGCTCAGTCCAATTAAAATGCTCCTTAAAAATTAAAGGAACTGACAAAAGTGAAATATTATTTTCATTATTATTAATAAATGCTATTTTAAATCTTTTCAACTTTTTAAATTATATCTCTATATATTATCAGTGGAAAATTTACTGCATATACATAAATACTAAATCCCTGTTTTCTCATCTGAAATATATTCTGAAAGCTAAATCCCCTTTACTTTCTCATCATTTGCTGCTGCTAACTACAGTACATTTTACAGCAGTTTTCCTTAAGTCAAAATGCCACCGGCGTTCAGGAGACCGACACTAGAATCCCAACAGCCGGCATTTTACAGATGGCCACCATGCTCGCCATGGGGCCCGAAGCATGGAGAGCACAGTGAGCCTGTAAGGGTACTCGCTGCCTCACTGCTGGTATTCCGGCAGACTGGATACTGCTGTTAGTATACTGACAGCGGGCATCCTGTCTGCCGGTGCATCATACTGGATTCTTCCTTAACATGCACAGCTACATGCTACATTTAACACTTCTTTTTGTTAATGCTTGGAAAAAATGAGATGGGGTGCCTTTACATCTAATGCTAATAATATATTTCTAGATAACTTTGTTAAATACAGTCACATTTTTATCACTTTTCCTTGTAAGCTAAGTCTTCTTCAGTTCTGTCACATTAACTGTTTCTAGAGCCGGCCCTAACCAATATGATGCCCTAGGCAAGATTTTGGCTGGTGCCCCCTAGCAAAACCACTAGTTCCGCCTCTGACCCTGCGCCCCTTTCCCAGCACCATCACCCCTCACCCATAGCAGTCCTCATTTTGCTGCTCCTACCCCCTATATTTGAAATAGGAACAGAGCGCACATTCGGCGCACATCTCAAAAAGGGGTGTGTTCTTGCTGGGAAGGGGCATGGCAATACAATAGTACCCACAATTCAAATTATGCCACACAGTAGTGCAACTTTATTCACATTTTATCATGCGATAGTGTCCCTTATTCACATTACATCACACAGTAGTACCACTTTACCTTATATATGTTACTCCTCACAGTAGTGCCCCTTATTCACATTACATCACACAGAATTGCTCCTTATTCACATTACACCACACCGTATTGCTCTTTCTTCACATTAGACCACACAGTAGTGCCCTTTCTATCTGTTACACCACACAGTAGAGCACCTTATACACATAATGTCACACAGTAGTAATGCATTTATACACATAATACCACACAGTAATGCCCCTTACACATATGACACACATTATTAATGTCCTTATAAACATAATGCACCTTACATATGCCACACATTAATGCCCTTATACACATCATGATACACATAATGTCCCTATCACATATGCTGCACATTTTTAATGCCCTTATACACATAACACACATAGTGCCCCTTACACATTTGCCGCACATTATTATTGCATTTATACACATGACACACATAATGCCCCTTACACATATGCCGAGCACTATTGCACAATCAACCCACCCACACACAGCATTCACATGGCCGCTAACACTGTGACCTCTGCTTGGATACAGATGTGTCCATATACATGTTGCCTCAATATGCCATGTAGCAGGATATGCCTGGCGTGAGTCAGCTGGTGGCTCTGCTAACATTGGGTGCCTTTGTATGAAAATGCATCTTATTTGAATTACTATGTGACTAGAATGTACAAGCAGCTTCAGCTGATTAAAATGATATGTGGCATGCCTATATTCTGTATGCGACTGTGGCTGTATCTGCATATGAAAGATACAGCCGCAGTCATACACAGAATATAGGCATGCCAAATATCATTTTAAACAGCAGAAGCTGCTTGTGCCCCTAGTCATACCAAATACCCTAGGCATTTGCCTAGTTTGCCTATGCCTAAGGTCGGCTCTGACTGTCTCAGCCTCTATGAACAATAGTGAATAAAGGAGATATAACACAATGCAGATATGTATTTTTTATTTAATAATTTCTTATACCCCTTTCAGACAGACAAAACGACCCGGTAATATTACAGCACAAGCTGTGTCAACCCAGATCGATTTTCTGTCTAAAAGGGTTAGCCTGGGTCAAAAATCCAGGGACTTCAACTCAGGTATTTACAAGGGTTTTTCTGGCTCAGACACAGGTTGCTGTCTGTCTGAAAGGGTGCAACCCAGGTTTTTACAGCCAGGAAATGGCAGTGACTGGATGAGCTGGTGGGACACTGAGACACTGGCTAGGACCCTGTGTCACGATCCGGGTATCTGGACGCCATTTCTTACCCATCAGATGCCTCCTAAGGCTGGCTCAGCGCTCCAGGACCGGATCCCATCTGTTATCCTGATGTGTACATTCCTGTATCCTCTCCTGTCACTCTGGGACGCTGTCACAGTAAACGCCATATTACACCTGGCATGGCGTCTCCCGCGGCCTCCGCCGCCGTCCCTGAACTTCTGCATGCAGAGTGTCTGAGTGGCGATTACGTCAGCCGCGGCCTCCGCTGTGTCCGCGTGGTTGGATGTGCATCTGTCAGCTTGGCGCCTCCTGTCTCCGGTGGCCGGCGCCGCCATTACTGTTTTCATTACCACATGGATTACAAACCAAACTTCCCTCCAAGTGTCTGCATGGGCGCAGCCATCTTGGATTCTGTCAGCTGATCATTTCCACCAATCTGTTCTCAGTATTGATAATCTGCATAATTGCCTAGCCAATCCCTTCCTTGCTGCAGGTATAAATACACTGTGCCTGAGCAAGGAAGGCGTCAGTGCTTTGGTTGTCAAACCTAGTTCCTGTTTGTCTCTCTCCTGTGATTGTCTTCCAGGTTCCAGCTCCTGTCTCAAGACTTCCTCCATAGAGACCCGCACCAGCATTCCACCTGCGGTGTAGCCTGACTCTCCAATCCATTGTGGATTCATCTGTTTCCAGCTACAACATTACCTGCTTCCAGCAGAGTACAGCTTCCCTTAAAGGGCCGGTGTCCTTTCTACACTTTACCACTCTCCACCGGTATTATTATTTCTCCGCTCTCAAGTTCTACATTTCAGTTCATATTTCATCGCTCCCAAGTTCATTTATTATTTAACTGGTTCCAGCCAGTATCCACTCCGTGCTAACAACAGTCTGGTTCCAGCCAGTATCCACAGCAGCTGTTTTATCTTCAGCAACCCAGCTTTTCCTGGAACACCAGCTGGCACAATCCTGGGTTATCTCCATTGCTACAGTCGGGCCTGGTAAGGACTTTCCATCTAGAAGATCATAAGAACTATCTCACACTACCAGTGCCCTGTGGCTCCTGCCATCCTGTAGTACCCAGGAACTGTATTTATTCTTTGCTGACTTTTACGTTTTCTTTTACTGCTGCTGTGTTGCGGAGTTGTCATAATAAACATCATTGACTTTTATCCAAGTTGTCGTGGTCACGCCTTCGGGCAGTTATTATTCATGTTACTTACATGTTCAGGGGTCTGATAAAACCTCCCAGGTTCCGGTACATCTCAGCCCCTACAACTGAGGCTGCCTCCCGTCAGCTCAGGCCCTCAGTTGTGACAGTAAGCACTGACCTAATGAATCCAGCCGGAGACCAGGATCAAGCGGCCAGGCCGATGCAAGAACTGGCAGCCTGACTAGAACATCAGGAGGCTGCACAGGGCCACATCATCCGCTGTCTCCAGGATCTCTCTACTCGGCTGGATGGGATTCAGACAACTCTCCGTGGATCAGGCGCGTCTGGTGCGTCAACCACAGTGACTCCAGCTATAACCCCACCCACCTTACCCATTTCTGCTCCACATCTTCATCTTCCAACGCCAGCAAAATTTGACGGATCTCCAAGATTCTGCAGGGGATTTCTCAACCAGTGTGAGATTCAGTTTGAGCTACAACCTGGCAATTTTCCCAGTGACCGTACAAAAATTGCCTACATTATTTCTCTTCTCAGTGGCTCAGCCCTTGATTGGGCATCACCGTTATGGGAGAGGTCCGACACCCTGCTATCTTCCTACACTGCCTTCGTGTCAACATTCAGGCGCATCTTCGACGAGCCAGGCCGGGTAACCTCAGCTTCATCCGAGATTCTCCGTTTACGCCAGGGGTCACGTACTGTAGGACAATATCTGATACAGTTCCAGATTCTGGCATCCGAACTGGCATGGAACGACGAGGCCCTGTATGCTGCATTCTGGCATGGCTTATCTGAGCGTATTAAAGATGAGTTAGCTACCAGAGACTTACCTTCTAAGTTAGATGAGCTAATCTCACTCTGCACGAAAGTTGATTTACGTTTCAGAGAGAGAGCAACTGAGCGTGGAAGATCATCTGCTCCAAAATCTTCTGCTCCTCCTCCTCATCAACTGTCACCATCTAAAGATGAGCCCATGCAACTTGGCCGTTCCCGTTTAACTCCTGCTGAGCGCCGAAGACGTCTCTCCGAGTTTCTCTGTCTCTATTGTGCAGCTCCGTCTCACACCATTAATGCCTGTCCCAAACGTCCGGGAAACTCCAAATCCTAGCTCGCCAAGGAGAGGGCCGGCTAGGAGTAATGATCTCCTCTCCATCTCCTCAAGATTGTAATCTCCCAGTCTCGCTTCAAGTTGCTCAACGTTATCGGAACGTCATTGCCCTCCTTGATTCCGGAGCAGCTGGGAACTTTATTACCGAAGCCTATGTTAAACGGTGGTCCCTACCCACCGAGAGACTTCCTTCGTCCATTTATTTAACTGCCGTGGATGGCAGCAAAATTTTTGATGCAGTTATTTCTTTAAGGACTCTACCAGTTCGTCTGAGAGTGGGAGTTCTTCATTCCGAACTTATTTCTTTTTTAGTGATTCCAAGAGCCACACATCCTGTGGTCCTGGGCCTTCCATGGCTCCGCCTTCACAATCCTACAATTGATTGGACGACTACGCAAATCCTGGCATGGGGTTCTTCCTGTGCTGAGACATGTTTGTTTAAAGTATTGCCTGTCTGTTCTTCCTCCCCCAGGTCGTCTGATGTTCCACCTCCTCCATATCAAGATTTCACGGATGTGTTCAGTAAAGCTTCTGCTGATATCCTTCCTCCTCATAGAGAATGGGACTGTCCGATTGATCTCGTTCCAGGGAAGGTTCCACCTCGAGGCCGAACTTATCCGTTGTCTCTGCCTGAGACGCATTCTATGGAGGAATATATTAAAGAGAACCTAGCAAAGGGGTTCATTCGACCTTCTTCTTCTCCAGCCGGCGCAGGCTTCTTTTTTGTAAAAAAGAAAGATGGTGGTCTGCGGCCGTGCATCGACTACAGAGGTTTGAACGACATTACCATCAAGAACCGTTATCCTTTACCCCTGATTACTAAGCTCTTTGACAGAGTTAGCGGAGCTACCATCTTTACAAAGCTGGACTTGCGAGGTGCATACAATCTCATCCGGATCCGTGAGGGTGACGAGTGGAAGACCGCCTTTAACACCCGTGACGGACATTATGAGTACCTCGTCATGCCCTTCGGATTGAGCAATGCTCCAGCTGTCTTCCAGCATTTTGTCAATGAGATCTTCAGAGACATTCTATACCGTCATGTCGTGGTCTATCTAGACGATATCCTCATTTTTGCCAACGATTTAGAGGAACATCGTTTTTGGGTTAAAGAGGTTCTGTCCCGTCTCCGTGTCAATCATCTCTATTGCAAATTAGAAAAATGCGTCTTTGAAGTCAAGTCCATTCCGTTTCTAGGGTACATTGTGTCCGGTTCCGGACTAGAGATGGATCCTGAGAAACTACAAGCAATTCAAAATTGGCCGGTACCCTTAACCCTCAAAGGGGTCCAGAGGTTCTTAGGGTTCGCCAACTATTACCGAAAGTTTATACGAGACTTTTCCACCATTGTGGCGCCTATTACTGCTTTCACTAAGAAGGGTGCTAACCCGTCCAAGTGGTCTGAAGAAGCCATGCAAGCATTTCATCTTTTAAAACAAAGGTTCATCTCTGCGCCTGTTCTGAAACAGCCTGACATCGACTCTCCTTTCATCTTAGAGGTGGATGCCTCCTCCGTTGGAGTAGGAGCGGTGTTATCTCAGAGGGCTAAAGATGGCCATTTACACCCTTGCAGTTTCTTCTCCCGGAAGTTCTCCCCAGCTGAGCGCAACTATGCCATTGGCGACCAGGAGTTGCTAGCCATCAAGCTCGCTCTAGAAGAGTGGAGGTATCTGTTGGAGGGAGCTTCTCATTCAATCACCATACTTACAGACCACAAGAACCTTTTATACCTGAAGGGCACACAATGTCTCAACCCTCGTCAGGCCAGATGGGCACTTTTCTTTTCCAGGTTCGACTTTAAACTCCAGTTCTGTCCGGGCTCTCAGAATCGCAAGGCCGATGCCCTTTCCCGCTCATGGGAGCAAGAAAATGAGTCAGAGTCTTCAGACAAGCATCCTATTATAAATCCGTTGGCATTCTCCACGGTAGGGATGGACTCTACGCCCCCATCAGGGAAAAGTTTTGTGAAGCCGATGCTAAGGAAGAAGCTCATGCATTGGGCCCATGCTTCCCGTTTTGCCGGACATACAGGTATCCAAAAAACCCTGGAGTTTATCTCTAGGTCCTATTGGTGGCCAACTCTGAAAAAGGACGTCTTGGAGTTTATTGCATCTTGCCCAAAGTGTGCCCAACATAAAGTATCCCGCCAGTCGCCTGCGGGGCAACTGGTTCCACTATCCGTTCCCCGTCGACCATGGACCCACTTGTCGATGGATTTCATTACAGACTTACCCATGTGCAACAAGTTCAATACCATCTGGGTGGTAGTTGACCGGTTCACCAAGATGGCACACTTCATTCCTCTCACCGGTCTTCCGTCAGCTTCCAAGTTGGCTCAAGTATTCATACAAGAGATCTTCCGACTCCACGGTCTTCCTGAAGAAATTATCTCAGATCGAGGAGTTCAATTCACAGCCAAATTCTGGCGAAGTTTATGTCAAGTCCTCCAAGTCAAGCTAAAGTTTTCCACGGCTTACCATCCTCAGACCAATGGTCAAACCGAGAGGGTGAATCAGGACTTGGAGGCCTTCCTCCGCATCTATGTGTCCTCCTCTCAAGATGACTGGGTTCAATTACTTCCCTGAGCCGAGTTCTGTCATAACAACCAGTATCATTCTTCATCTGCTTCAACACCATTCTTCACTAACTTTGGATTCCACCCTAAAGTCCCTGAGTTCCAACCGCTTCCAGCAACTTCTGTTCCCGCAGTGGATATCACCTTGCATCGGTTTGCCAATATCTGGAAGAGCGTACGATCAGCTCTGCTCAAGGCATCGTTCAGGTACAAGAAGTTTGCGGATAAGAAGCGTCGAGCAGTTCCTGCTCTCAAGGTGGGTGATCGGGTATGGTTATCCACGAAGAATTTGAGGTTAAGAGTTCCCAGTATGAAGTTTGCACCTCGCTATATCGGTCCTTTCAAGATTGAACAAGTCATCAATCCTGTTGCTTACAGACTCCAGTTGCCTCCCTTCATAAAAATACCCAGGACATTCCATGTTTCCCTGTTGAAACCGCTGATCTTGAATCGGTTTCATTCCTCACTTCCTCCAACTCCGAAAGTCCAAACTCAACGAGGCGTTGAGTATGAAGTGGCCAAGATCCTGGACTCACGTCACCGTTACGGTCAACTACAATATCTTATTGACTGGAAGGGTTATGGTCCTGAGGAACGTTCATGGACCAATGCTTCTGATGTCCATGCTCCTGCCTTGGTCCGGAGATTCCATTCCAAGTTTCCTCAAAAGCCAAAGAAGTGTCCTGGGGCCACTCCTAAAGGGGGGGGGTGCTGTCATGATCCGGGTATCTGGACGCCATTTCTTACCCATCAGATGCCTCCTAAGGCTGGCTCAGCGCTCCAGGACCGGATCCCATCTGTTATCCTGATGTGTACATTCCTGTATCCTCTCCTGTCACTCTGGGACGCTGTCACAGTAAACGCCATATTACACCTGGCATGGCGTCTCCCGCGGCCTCCGCCGCCGTCCCTGAACTTCTGCATGCAGAGTGTCTGAGTGGCGATTACGTCAGCCGCGGCCTCCGCTGTGTCCGCGTGGTTGGATGTGCATCTGTCAGCTTGGCGCCTCCTGTCTCCGGTGGCCGGCGCCGCCATTACTGTTTTCATTACCACATGGATTACAAACCAAACTTCCCTCCAAGTGTCTGCATGGGCGCAGCCATCTTGGATTCTGTCAGCTGATCATTTCCACCAATCTGTTCTCAGTATTGATAATCTGCATAATTGCCTAGCCAATCCCTTCCTTGCTGCAGGTATAAATACACTGTGCCTGAGCAAGGAAGGCGTCAGTGCTTTGGTTGTCAAACCTAGTTCCTGTTTGTCTCTCTCCTGTGATTGTCTTCCAGGTTCCAGCTCCTGTCTCAAGACTTCCTCCATAGAGACCCGCACCAGCATTCCACCTGCGGTGTAGCCTGACTCTCCAATCCATTGTGGATTCATCTGTTTCCAGCTACAACATTACCTGCTTCCAGCTCAGCTTCCAGCAGAGTACAGCTTCCCTTAAAGGGCCGGTGTCCTTTCTACACTTTACCACTCTCCACCGGTATTATTATTTCTCCGCTCTCAAGTTCTACATTTCAGTTCATATTTCATCGCTCCCAAGTTCATTTATTATTTAACTGGTTCCAGCCAGTATCCACTCCGTGCTAACAACAGTCTGGTTCCAGCCAGTATCCACAGCAGCTGTTTTATCTTCAGCAACCCAGCTTTTCCTGGAACACCAGCTGGCACAATCCTGGGTTATCTCCATTGCTACAGTCGGGCCTGGTAAGGACTTTCCATCTAGAAGATCATAAGAACTATCTCACACTACCAGTGCCCTGTGGCTCCTGCCATCCTGTAGTACCCAGGAACTGTATTTATTCTTTGCTGACTTTTACGTTTTCTTTTACTGCTGCTGTGTTGCGGAGTTGTCATAATAAACATCATTGACTTTTATCCAAGTTGTCGTGGTCACGCCTTCGGGCAGTTATTATTCATGTTACTTACATGTTCAGGGGTCTGATACAACCTCCCAGGTTCCGGTACATCTCAGCCCCTACAACTGAGGCTGCCTCCCGTCAGCTCAGGCCCTCAGTTGTGACACCCTGGATGCCGGACAGACTGATATCCCAACTTTACGGAGGAACAGTACGTTTTTTTTAATCACCATGTTATCACACCCTTTTTTCTTTTCTTTTTTTTTTACTACAAATTATACTGTTTGGGCCATATAACCTAATGCTGCTGTAGACACCCGTACCTGTATGTCAGTGGACCACATTAGGTATTGCACCTAAATCTAAACTCAAAATGTATGTGTTGCAGTGTGAAGCAAGAGTGCAGGAGGGAGAAGGCCTCAAGCACATATATGCTGACATCACTGCTATGACATCACTGCTATTTTATTTTAAAATGTGTCTTTTTTTACTTCTATTTCTAGTATTCATTGTTCCTGAAAGAAAGAAGAAGGTATCGAAAATGGAACAGGCAACACATACGATGACAAGAATTCTTGTTAATCAAATAAACAAATAGGAATATACCAGCGCTGGCTGTATATGTTAATACTTGACTAATTGGCTTGTGATTGGTAATTAGTGATGTGCACCGGAAATTTTTCGGGTTTTGTGTTTTGGTTTTGGATTCGGTTCCGCGGCCGTGTTTTGGATTCGGACGCGTTTTGGCAAAACCTCCCTGAAATTTTTTTGTCGGATTCGGGTGTGTTTTGTATTCGGGTGTTTTTTTACAAAAAACCCTCAAAAACAGCTTAAATCATAGAATTTGGGGGTCATTTTGATCCCATAGTATTACTAACCTCAATAACCATAATTTCCACTCATTTTTAGTCTATTCTGAACACCTCACAATATTATTTTTAGTCCTAAAATTTGCACCGAGGTCGCTGGATGGCTAAGCTAAGCGACCCAAGTGGCCGACACAAACACCTGGCCCATCTAGGAGTGGCACTGCAGTGTCAGAAAGGATGGCACTTCAAAAAAATAGTCCCCAAACAGCACATGATCCAAAGAAAAAAAGAGGTGCACCAAGGTCGCTGGATGGCTAAGCTAAGCGACCCAAGTGGCCGACACAAACACCTGGCCCATCTAGGAGTGGCACTGCAGTGTCAGACAGGATGGCACTTCAAAAAAATAGTCTCCAAACAGCACATGATGCAAAGAAAAAAAGAGGCGCACCAAGGTCGCTGTGTGACTAAGCTAAGCGTCACAAGTGGCCGACACAAACACCTGGCCCATTTAGGAGTGGCACTGCAGTGTCAGGCAGGATGGCACTTCAAAAAAATTGTCCCCAAACAGCACATGATGCAAAGAAAAATGAAAGAAAAAAGAGGTGCAAGATGGAATTGTCCTTGGGCCCTCCCACCCACCCTTATGTTGTATAAACAGCACATGCACACTTTAACGAACCCATCATTTCAGCGACAGGGTCTGCCACACGACTGTGACTGAAATGACTGGTTGGTTTGGGCCCCCACCAAAAAAGAAGCAATCAATCTCTCCTTGCACAAACTGGCTCTACAGAGGCAAGATGTCCACCTCATCATCATCCTCCGATTCCTCACCCCTTTCACTGTGTACATCCTCCTCCTCACAGATTATTAATTCGTCCCCACTGAAATCCACCATCTCAGGTCCCTGTGTACTTTCTGGAGGCAATTGCTGCTGGTGAATGTCTCCACGGAGGAATTGATTATAATTCATTTTGATGAACATCATCTTCTCCACATTTTCTAGAAGTAACCTCGTACGCCGATTGCTGCAAAACTAAAATGCACCACAGGTACAGAATGTAGATGGATAGCATACTTAATGACGACACAGAGGTAGGTACAGCAGTGGCCTTCCGTACCGTACTGCTATATATAGTATACTGGTGGTCACTGTGTCAGCAAACTGCAAAACTAAAATGCACCACAGGTATAGAATGTAGATGGATAGTATACTTAATGACGACACAGAGGTAGGTACAGCAGTGGCCTTCTGTACCGTTCTGCTATATATACTGGTGGTCACTGTGTCAGCAAACTGCACAACTGAAATGCACCACAGGTATAGAATCTAGATGGATAGTATACTTAATGACGACACAGAGGTAGGTACAGCAGTGGCCTACTGTACCGTAATGCTATATATTATATACTGGTGGTCACTGGTCAGCAAAACTCTGCACTGTACTCCTCCTATATAATATTATACTGGTGGTCCCCAGTCCCCACAATAAAGCAGCACACTGAGCACAGATATGGAGTGTTTTTCAGGCAGACAACGTATACTGGTGGTCACTGTCAGCAAAACTTTGCACTGTACTCCTGCTATATACAGCTGCTCCCCAGTCCCCACAATTAAGCAGTGTGAGCACAGATATATGCAGCACACTGAGCACAGATATGGAGTGTTTTTCAGGCAGACAACGTATTACTGGTGGTCACTGTCAGCAAAACTCTGCACTGTACTCCTCCTATATACAGCTGCTCCCCAGTCCCCACAATTAAGTAATAAGCAAGCACAAAATATTTGCAATGCACCAACATAAACGGAGAGGACGCCAGCCACGTCTTCTCCCTAACATTTCCAATGCATGAGTGAAAATGGCGGTGACGCGCGGCTGCTTATATAGAATCCGAATCTCGCGAGAATCCGACAGTGGGATGATGACGTTCGGGCGTGCTCTGGTTACCCGAGCCATACGGGAGAATCCGAGTATGGCTCGGACCCGTGTAAAAAGGGTGAAGTTCGGGGGGGTTCGGTTTCCGAGAAACCGAACCCACTCATCACTAATAATTTCCAGTACATCAAAGAAACATCTACATACATTCATTTTATTCAAAAGCTTTACAATTTGTAATATTATTGCACATTTCTTTTTGCCACCTCAGGAGGCTGCAATGTTTCTCCCAGTGGCACTCAAGCCCGTATGGAGCAACAATTGAATTGCTCTGTCAGGCACCTACTAGTGACAAACATGGGGGAGGGGAACAATTGATTCGCCCCCTTAGTATTCATGGTAGTAAAGACACATTTCATAGCACTCAGGAATCTTGTAGTGTTTTCTGTACAACCCATTCTACAGTTACCTACTGCATGCTTCTATTCAATTCTTCAAATCATAACAAGATTTCTGTACCATGCAGTGACATAATCAGTGACAGATCACCGCCTCCTATGAAACACAGCACACTCACTGAAATAGTCAGAGCTACTGTGAACATTAGTATGAGCCATAGCTTTGACTTGAAAATTTCGATGATCTGACAAGCAAGAGATGAAGAATGAATATAATAAGGTGCTCAGTCCAATTAAAATGCTCCTTAAAAATTAAAGGAACTGACAAAAGTGAAATATTATTTTCATTATTATTAATAAATGCTATTTTAAATCTTTTCAACTTTTTAAATTATATCTCTATATATTATCAGTGGAAAATTTACTGCATATACATAAATACTAAATCCCTGTTTTCTCATCTGAAATATATTCTGAAAGCTAAATCCCCTTTACTTTCTCATCATTTGCTGCTGCTAACTACAGTACATTTTACAGCAGTTTTCCTTAAGTCAAAATGCCACCGGCGTTCAGGAGACCGACACTAGAATCCCAACAGCCGGCATTTTACAGATGGCCACCATGCTCGCCATGGGGCCCGAAGCATGGAGAGCACAGTGAGCCTGTAAGGGTACTCGCTGCCTCACTGCTGGTATTCCGGCAGACTGGATACTGCTGTTAGTATACTGACAGCGGGCATCCTGTCTGCCGGTGCATCATACTGGATTCTTCCTTAACATGCACAGCTACATGCTACATTTAACACTTCTTTTTTTTTAATGCTTGGAAAAAATGAGATGGGGTGCCTTTACATCTAATGCTAATAATATATTTCTAGATAACTTTGTTAAATACAGTCACATTTTTATCACTTTTCCTTGTAAGCTAAGTCTTCTTCAGTTCTGTCACATTAACTGTTTCTAGAGCCGGCCCTAACCAATATGATGCCCTAGGCAAGATTTTGGCTGGTGCCCCCTAGCAAAACCACTAGTTCCGCCTCTGACCCTGCGCCCCTTTCCCAGCACCATCACCCCTCACCCATAGCAGTCCTCATTTTGCTGCTCCTACCCCCTATATTTGAAATAGGAACAGAGCGCACATTCGGCGCACATCTCAAAAAGGGGTGTGTTCTTGCTGGGAAGGGGCATGGCAATACAATAGTACCCACAATTCAAATTATGCCACACAGTAGTGCAACTTTATTCACATTTTATCATGCGATAGTGTCCCTTATTCACATTACATCACACAGTAGTACCACTTTACCTTATATATGTTACTCCTCACAGTAGTGCCCCTTATTCACATTACATCACACAGAATTGCTCCTTATTCACATTACACCACACCATATTGCTCTTTCTTCACATTAGACCACATAGTAGTGCCCTTTCTATATGTTACACCACACAGTAGAGCACCTTATACACATAATGTCACACAGTAGTAATGCATTTATACACATAATACCACACAGTAATGCCCCTTACACATATGACACACATTATTAATGTCCTTATAAACATAATGCACCTTACATATGCCACACATTAATGCCCTTATACACATCATGATACACATAATGTCCCTATCACATATGCTGCACATTTTTAATGCCCTTATACACATAACACACATAGTGCCCCTTACACATTTGCCGCACATTATTATTGCATTTATACACATGACACACATAATGCCCCTTACACATATGCCGAGCACTATTGCACAATCAACCCACCCACACACAGCATTCACATGGCCGCTAACACTGTGACCTCTGCTTGGATACAGATGTGTCCATATACATGTTGCCTCAATATGCCATGTAGCAGGAGATGCCTGGCGTGAGTCAGCTGGTGGCTCTGCTAACATTGGGCGCCTTTGTATGAAAATGCATCTTATTTGCATTACTATGTGACTAGGATGTACAAGCAGCTTCAGCTGATTAAAATGATATGTGGCATGCCTATATTCTGTGTGCGCCTGTGGCTGTATCTGCATATGAAAGATACAGCCGCAGTCATACACAGAATATAGGCATGCCAAATATCATTTTAAACAGCAGAAGCTGCTTGTGCCCCTAGTCATACCAAATACCCTAGGCATTTGCCTAGTTTGCCTATGCCTAAGGTCGGTTCTGACTGTCTCAGCCTCTATGAACAATAGTGAATAAAGGAGATATAACACAATGCAGATATGTATTTTTTATTTAATAATTTCTTATACCCCTTTCAGACAGACAAAACGACCTGGTAATATTACAGCACAAGCTGTGTCAACCCAGATCGATTTTCTGTCTAAAAGGGTTAGCCTGGGTCAAAAATCCAGGGACTTCAACTCAGGTATTTACAAGGGTTTTTCCCGGCTCAGACACAGGTTGCTGTCTGTCTGAAAGGGACAGATTTCCTTTTACAGCAAGGAAATGGCAGTGACTGGATGAGCTGGTGGGACACTGAGACACTGGCTAGGACCCTGGATGCCGGACAGACTGATATCCCAACTTTACGGAGGAACAGTACGTTTTTTTTATTCACCATGTTATCACACCCTTTTTTCTTTTCTTTTTTTTTTACTACAAATTATACTGTTTGGGCCATATACCCTAATGCTGCTGTAGACACCCGTACCTGTATGTCAGTGGACCACATTAGGTATTGCACCTAAATCTAAACTCAAAATGTATGTGTTGCAGTGTGAAGCGAGAGTGCAGGAGGGAGAAGGCCTCAAGCACATATATGCTGATATCACTGCTATTTTATTTTAAAATGTGTCTTTTTTTACTTCTATTTCTAGTATTCATTGTTCCTGAAAGAAAGAAGAAGGTATCGAAAATGGAACAGGCAACACATACGATGACAAGAAGTCTTGTTAATCAAATAAACAAATAGGAATATACCAGCGCTGGCTGTATATGTTAATACTTGACCAATTGGCTTGTTATTATAAACATTTATTAATCACATAAAAATAAATAAATATAACATTAGAGGATATGTAAAATCACATATATATTCAATATTGTACCAAAATTGCAGCCACTAGTCGGCCAATAGTTATCTTAGTCTGACTAGGAATCTCCCTTAGATTTTAGGGAAAATCACAAAAATACAGCAAATGTTATTGATCCAGGTTGGCAGACCTGAAGCTACATTTATATATTTTTATGTGATTAATAAATGTTTGTAATAACAAGCCCATTAGTCAAGTATTAACTTATACAGCCAGCGGTGGTATATTGCTATTTGTTTATTTGTTTCCATACCACTTGGGGTATAGACCACCCCCATACCAGCTGCTGTTGATAGTGCACTTGTACACACTCTCATAAATTCTTGTTAATCAGCTGCGTGACTCAGATGCAGAAATTCAGGCATAGGAGGATGCCAACTATAGCGCTTCTTCAATAACGAATGAGCTTATTACTCAGCTTGCGGTTATGCATGAGTGCATTAACAGGGAAATCAGAGAAGAAACAAATTACCTTCCTTAATGGGCTAGTGTCTAGATTACACAGTCCACCCCCTAATCCCATGTATCCTCCTTGCTACTCTGAGGCAGGCGCTGGTTTAGGGGTCAGGCCGTCCCCAGGCACATTATTGGCCACCGCATACCCCCCCCCAAATAACGTCATTGCCCCCTTTATTTCGGGGTGCCAGTCCGGTTGCCTCGAGACCACAAAAGCAGCCCCAACCTCACTCTAATACTAACTTCTGGACCACAATTTGTCAATTGTCCCACCCCATCATTTGCTAAATAAATTATAACAAAAATAAGTAAAAAAAAAAAAAAAAAAGAATCACCTGGCCCTTATCAGCCTGGTTTGCCGCCCTCCAGCAAGTGCCGCCCCCCTAGGCACATGCCTAGTGGGGAATCCGCCACTGCTCTGAGGGACATTTCCAAAATGATCTACATTATACCAAAGGGCAACTTTTATGAAAACAAACCCCTCAAATCCACCTCATACCAGTCAACTTGCTTCTATACATAATCACAGAGATGACACAGGGAATAATACGCTACTTGGCACCATGTATAATAGTTCAGATGGCACAGGAAGTATTAGTCCACATGCAACTCAGCAGAATTATCCAGATAATACTATGTATAACAGCACACATAGCAGTTTTCCAAACCAGAGCAGTACTTTGTACAGACAGATGTAGACCTTTTTTTATTGTTTTGTTTACAGTTGTATTTAGATTGTATTTTTATACTGTAATCTTTGAAATGTTTGGGCCTATTCATATCTACCCTGCACTAGTGACCTGCCAAGTGTTTGGCCTTTCTTCTTTAACTAGAAACACCTAAATATTAGTGATGAGCGGGTTCGGTTCCTCGGAATCCGAACCCGCCCGAACTTCACCCTTTTTTGCACGGGTCCGAGCAGACTCGGATCCTCCCGCCTTGCTCGGTTAACCCGAGCGCGCCCGAACGTCATCATCCCGCTGTCGGATTCTCGCGAGACTCGGATTCTATATAAGGAGCCGCGCGTCGCCGCCATTTTCACACGTGCATTGAGATTGATAGGGAGAGGACGTGGCTGGCGTCCTCTCCGTTATAGTAGAACTTAGTTAGTTATAAATTGTGGGGAGGATTGGGGACGGGGAGCAGCTGTTAGGGAATACAGTGCAGGGTTTTGAGTTTAATCCGTTGTTTCTCTGCCTGAAAAAAAACGCTCCACCAATCCATATCTGTGCTCACTCAGTGTGCTGCACTGCTGCATAATATATCTGTGCTGAGTGCACTGCTCACACTGCCTAATTGTGGGGACTGGGGAGCAGTTATAGCAGGAGTACAGTCAGTGCACACTGCACAGTTTTGCTGACAGTGACCACCAGTCCAGTATACGTTTGTCTGCCTGAAAAACACTGTGGTGTTTTTTCTTTTCTTTCTTCATACTAGTTTACCAGTCTGCTGACACTGTCCACCAGGTCCGTTATACAGTATATTATATTTATATATAAGCACTAAGCAGCAGTACGGTAGGCCACGGCTCTACCTACCTCTGTGTCGACTCGTCACTCGTCGTCCATAAGTATAAGTAATACTATCCATCCATCTACATTGTATACCTGTGGTGTTTTTTTTTTCTTTCTTCATACTAGTTTAGCAGTCTGCTGCTGACACTGTCCACCAGGTCCGTTATACAGTACATTATATTTATATATAAGCACTTAAGCAGCAGTACGGTAGGCCATGGCTGTACCTACCTCTGTGTCGACTCGTCACTCGTCGTCCATAAGTATAAGTAATACTATCCATCCATCTACATTGTATACCTGTGGTGTTTTTTTTTTCTTTCTTCATACTAGTTTAGCAGTCTGCTGCTGACACTGTCCACCAGGTCTGTTATACAGTATATTATATTTATATATAAGCACTTAAGCAGCAGTACGGTAGGCCACGGCTGTACCTACCTCTGTGTCGACTCGTCACTCGTCGTCCATAAGTATAAGTAATACTATCCATCCATCTACATTGTATACCTGTGGTGTTTTTTTTTTCTTTCTTCATACTAGTTTAGCAGTCTGCTGCTGACACTGTCCACCAGGTCCGTTATACAGTATATTATATTTATATATAAGCACTTAAGCAGCAGTACGGTAGGCCACGGCTGTACCTACCTCTGTGTCGACTCGTCACTCGTCGTCCATAAGTATAAGTAATACTATCCATCCATCTACATTGTATACCTGTGGTGTTTTTTTTTCTTTCTTCATACTAGTTTAGCAGTCTGCTGCTGACACTGTCCACCAGGTCCGTTATACAGTATATTATATTTATATATAAGCACTTAAGCAGCAGTACGGTAGGCCACGGCTGTACCTACCTCTGTGTCGACTCGTCACTCGTCGTCCATAAGTATAAGTAATACTATCCATCCATCTACATTGTATACCTGTGGTGTTTTTTTTTTCTTTCTTCATACTAGTTTAGCAGTCTGCTGCTGACACTGTCCACCAGGTCCATTATACAGTATATTATATTTATATATAAGCACTAAGCAGCAGTACGGTAGGCCACGGCTGTACCTACCTCTGTGTCGACTCGTCACTCGTCGTCCATAAGTATAAGTAATACTATCCATCCATCTACATTGTATACCTGTGGTGTTTTTTTTTTTTCTTTCTTCATACTAGTTTAGCAGTCTGCTGCTGACACTGTCCACCAGGTCCGTTATACAGTATATTATATTTATATATAAGCACTAAGCAGCAGTACGGTAGGCCACGGCTGTACCTACCTCTGTGTCGACTCGTCACTCGTCGTCCATAAGTTTAAGTAATACTATCCATCCATCTACATTGTATACCTGTGGTGTTTTTTTTTCTTTCTTCATACTAGTTTAGCAGTCTGCTGCTGACACTGTCCACCAGGTCCGTTATACAGTATATTATATTTATATATAAGCACTAAGCAGCAGTACGGTAGGCCACGGCTGTACCTACCTCTGTGTCGACTCGTCACTCGTCGTCCATAAGTATAAGTAATACTATCCATCCATCTACATTGTATACCTGTGGTGTTTTTTTTTCTTTCTTCATACTAGTTTAGCAGTCTGCTGCTGACACTGTCCACCAGGTCCGTTATACAGTATATTATATTTATATATAAGAACTAAGCAGGAGTACGGTAGGCCACGGCTGTACCTACCTCTGTGTCGACTCGTCACTCGTCGTCCATAAGTATAAATAATACTATCCATCCATCTACATTGTATACCTGTGGTGTTTTGTTTTTCTTTCTTCATACTAGTTTAGCAGTCTGCTGCTGACACTGTCCACCAGGTCCGTTATACAGTATATTATATTTATATATAAGCACTTAAGCAGCAGTACGGTAGGCCACGGCTGTATCTACCTCTGTGTCGACTCGTCACTCGTCGTCCATAAGTATAAGTAATACTATCCATCCATCTACATTGTATACCTGTGGTGTTTTTTTTTCTTTCTTCATACTAGTTTAGCAGTCTGCTGCTGACACTGTCCACCAGGTCCGTTATACAGTATATTATATTTATATATAAGCACTTAAGCAGCAGTACGGTAGGCCACGGCTGTACCTACCTCTGTGTCGACTCGTCACTCGTCGTCCATAAGTATAAGTAATACTATCCATCCATCTACATTGTATACCTGTGGTGTTTTTTTTTTCTTTCTTCATACTAGTTTAGCAGTCTGCTGCTGACACTGTCCACCAGGTCCGTTATACAGTATATTATATTTATATATAAGCACTTAAGCAGCAGTACGGTAGGCCATGGCTGTACCTACCTCTGTGTCGACTCGTCACTCGTCGTCCATAAGTATAAGTAATACTATCCATCCATCTACATTGTATACCTGTGGTGTTTTTTTTTTTCTTTCTTCATACTAGTTTAGCAGTCTGCTGCTGACACTGTCCACCAGGTCCGTTATACAGTATATTATATTTATATATAAGCACTTAAGCAGCAGTACGGTAGGCCACGGCTGTACCTACCTCTGTGTCGACTCGTCACTCGTCGTCCATAAGTATAAGTAATACTATCCATCCATCTACATTGTATACCTGTGGTGTTTTTTTTTTCTTTTTTCATACTAGTTTAGCAGTCTGCTGCTGACACTGTCCACCAGGTCCGTTATACAGTATATTATATTTATATATAAGCACTAAGCAGCAGTACGGTAGGCCACGGCTGTACCTACCTCTGTGTCGTCACTCATCGTCCATAAGTATAAGTAATACTATACTATCCATCTATCTACATTGTATACCTGTGGTGGCTTTTAGTTGTGCGCAAAATATGGAGAACAAAAATGTGGAGGTTAAAAAAATAGGGAAAGATCAAGATCCACTTCCACCTCGTGCTGAAGCTGCTGCCACTAGTCATGGCCGAGACGATGAAATGCCATCAACGTCGTCTGCCAAGGCCGATGCCCAATGTCATAGTACAGAGCATGTAAAATCCAAAACACAAAAGATCAGTAAAAAAATGACCCAAAAATTAAAATTAAAAGCGTCTGAGGAGAAGCGTAAACTTGCCAATATGCCATTTACGACACGGAGTGGCAAGGAACGGCTGAGGCCCTGGCCTATGTTCATGGCTAGTGGTTCAGCTTCACATGAGGATGGAAGCACTCATCCTCTCGCTAGAAAAAAGAAAAGACTTGCGGCAAAAGCACAGCAAAGAACTGTGCGTTCTTCGAAATCCCAAATCCCAAAGGAGAGTCCAATTGTGTCGGTTGCGATGCCTGACCTTCCCAACACTGGACGTGAAGAGCTTGCGCCTTCCACCATTTGCACACCCCCTGCAAGTGTTGAAAGGAGCACCCGCAGTCCAGTTCCTGATAGTGAAATTGAAGATGTCAGTGTTGAAGTACACCAGGATGAGGATATGGGTGTTGCTTGGGCTGGGGAGGAAATTGACAAGGAGGATTCTGATGGTGAGGTGGTTTGTTTAAGTCAGGCACCCGGGGAGACACCTGTTGTCCGTGGGAGGAATATGGCCATTGACATGCCTGGTGAAAATACCAAAAAAATCAGCTCTTCAGTGTGGAAGTATTTCAACAGAAATGCGGACAACAGGTGTCAAGCCGTGTGTTGCCTTTGTCAAGCTGTAATAAGTAGGGGTAAGGACGTTAACCACCTCGGAACATCCTCCCTTATACGTCACCTGCAGCGCATTCATAATAAGTCAGTGACAAGTTCAAAAACTTTGGGCGACAGCGGAAGCAGTCCACTGACCAGTAAATCCCTTCCTCTTGTAACCAAGCTCGCGCAAACCACACCACCAACTCCCTCAGTGTCAATTTCCTCCTTACCCAGGAAAGCCAATAGTCCTGCAGGCCATGTCACTGGCAAGTCTGACGAGTCCTCTCCTGCCTGGGATTCCTCCGATGCATCCTTGAGTGTAACGCCTACTGCTGCTGGCGCTGCTGTTGTTGCTGCTGGGAGTCGATCGTCATCCCAGAGGGGAAGTTGGAAGACCACTTGTACTACTTCCAGTAAGCAATTGACTGTCCAACAGTCCTTTGCGAGGAAGATGAAATATCACAGCAGTCATCCTGCTGCAAAGCGGATAACTGAGGCCTTGACAACTATGTTGGTGTTAGACGTGCGTCCGGTATCCGCCGTTAGTTCACAGGGAACTAGACAATTTATTGAGGCAGTGTGCCCCCGTTACCAAATACCATCTAGGTTCCACTTCTCTAGGCAGGCGATACCGAGAATGTACACGGACGTCAGAAAAAGACTCACCAGTGTCCTAAAAAATGCAGTTGTACCCAATGTCCACTTAACCACGGACATGTGGACAAGTGGAGCAGGGCAGACTCAGGACTACATAACTGTGACAGCCCACTGGGTAGATGTATTGCCTCCCGCTGCAAGAACAGCAGCGGCGGCACCAGTAGCAGGATCTCGCAAACGCCAACTCGTTCCTAGGCAGGCTACGCTTTGTATCACCGCTTTCCAGAATATGCACACAGCTGAAAACCTCTTACGGCAACTGAGGAAGATCATCGCAGAATGGTTTACCCCAATTGGACTCTCCTGGGGATTTGTGGCATCGGACAACGCCAGCAATATTGTGCGCGCATTACATCTTGGCAAATTCCAGCACGTCCCATGTTTTGCACATACCTTGAATTTGGTGGTGCAGAATTATTTAAAAAGCGAAAGGGGCGTGCAAGAGATGCTGTCGGTGGCCAGAAGAATTGCGGGCCACTTTCGGCGTGCAGGCACCGCGTACAGAAGACTGGAGCACCACCAAAAAAACCTGAACCTGCCCTGCCATCATCTGAAGCAAGAGGTGGTAACGAGGTGGAATTCAACCCTCTATATGCTTCAGAGGATGGAGGAGCAGCAAAAGGCCATTCAAGCCTATACATCTGCCCACGATATAGGCAAAGGAGGGGGAATGCACCTGACTCAAGCGCAGTGGAGAATGATTTCAACGTTGTGCAAGGTTCTGCTGCCCTTTGAACTTGCCACACGTGAAGTCAGTTCAGACACTGCCAGCCTGAGTCAGGTCATTCCCCTCATCAGGCTTTTGCAGAAGAAGCTGGAGGCATTGAAGGAGGAGCTAAAACAGAGCGATTCCGCTAGGCATGTGGGACTTGTGGATGGAGCCCTTCATTCGCTTAACCAGGATTCACGTGTGGTCAATCTGTTGAAATCAGAGCACTACATTTTGGCCACCGTGCTCGATCCTAGATTTAAAACCTACGTTGGATCTCTCTTTCCGGCAGACACAAGTCTGCAGGGGTTCAAAGAACTGCTGGTGAGAAAATTGTCAAGTCAAGCGGAACGCGACCTGTCAACATCTCCTCCTTCACATTCTCCCGCAACTGGGGGTGCGAGGAAAAGGCTATGAATTCCGAGCCCACCCGCTGGCGGTGATGCAGGGCAGTCTGGAGCGACTGCTGATGCTGACATCTGGTCCGGACTGAAGGACCTGCCAACGATTACTGACATGTCGTCTACTGTCACTGCATATGATTCTCTCACCATTGAAAGAATGGTGGAGGATTATATGAGTGACCGCATCCAAGTAGGCACGTCAGACAGTCCGTACGTATACTGGAAGGGAAAAGAGGCAATTTGGAGGCAGTTGCACAAACTGGCTTTATTCTACCTAAGTTGCCCTCCCTCCAGTGTGTACTCCGAAAGAGTGTTTAGTGCCGCCGCTCACCTTGTCAGCAATCGGCGTACGAGGTTACTTCCAGAAAATGTGGAGAAGATGATGTTCATTAAAATGAATTATAATCAATTACTCCATGGAGACATTCACCAGCAGCAATTGCCTCCAGAAAGTACCGGGGATCTGAGATGGTGGATTCCAGTGGGGACGAATTAATAATCTGTGAGGAGGGGGATGTACACAGTGAAAGGGGTGATGAATCGGACGATGATGATGAGGTGGACATCTTGCCTCTGTAGAGCCAGTTTGTGCAAGGAGAGATTGCTTCTTTTTTGGTGGGGGCCCAAACCAACCAGTCATTTCAGTCACAGTCGTGTGGCAGACCCTGTCGCTGAAATGATGGGTTGGTTAAAGTGTGCATGTCCTGTTTATACAACATAAGGGTGGGTGGGAGGGCCCAAGGACAATTCCATCTTGCACCTCTTTTTTCTTTTTTTCTTCTTTGCATCATGTGCTGTTTGGGGAGTATTTTTTGGAAGGGCCATCCTGCCTGACACTGCAGTGCCACTCCTAGATGGGCCAGGTGTTTGTGTCGGCCACTAGGGTCGCTTAGCTTACTCACACAGCTACCTCATTGCGCCTCTTTTTTTCTTTGCGTCATGTGCTGTTTGGGGAGTATTTTTTGGAAGGGCCATCCTGCCTGACACTGCAGTGCCACTCCTAGATGGGCCAGGTGTTTGTGTCGGCCACTAGGGTCGCTTAGCTTACTCACACAGCTACCTCATTGCGCCTCTTTTTTTCTTTGCGTCATGTGCTGTTTGGGGAGTATTTTTCGGAAGGGCCATCCTGCCTGACACTGCAGTGCCACTCCTAGATGGGCCAGGTGTTTGTGTCGGCCACTAGGGTCGCTTAGCTTACTCACACAGCTACCTCATTGCGCCTCTTTTTTTCTTTGTGTCATGTGCTGTTTGGGGAGTATTTTTTGGAAGGGCCATCCTGCCTGACACTGCAGTGCCACTCCTAGATGGGCCAGGTGTTTGTGTCGGCCACTAGGGTCGCTTAGCTTACTCACACAGCTACCTCATTGCGCCTCTTTTTTTCTTTGCGTCATGTGCTGTTTGGGGAGTATTTTTTGGAAGTGACATCCTGCCTGACACTGCAGTGCCACTCCTAGATGGGCCAGGTGTTTGTGTCGGCCACTAGGGTCGCTTAGCTTACTCACACAGCTAACTCATTGCGCCTCTTTTTTTCTTTACGTCATGTGCTGTTTGGGGAGTATTTTTTGGAAGGGCCATCCTGCCTGACAATGCAGTGCCACTCCTAGATGGGCCAGGTGTTTGTGTCGGCCACTTGGGTCGCTTAGCTTAGCCATACAGCGACCTCGGTGCAAATTTTAGGACTAAAAATAATATTGTGAGGTGTGAGGTGTTCAGAATAGACTGAAAATGAGTGGAAATTATGGTTATTGAGGTTAATAATACTATGGGATCAAAATGACCCCCAAATTCTATGATTTAAGCTGTTTTTTAGGGTTTTTTGAAAAAAACACCCGAATCCAAAACACACCCGAATCCGACCAAAAAAATTCGGTGAGGTTTTGCCAAAACGCGTTCGAACCCAAAACACGGCCACGGAACCGAACCCAAAACCAAAACACAAAACCCAAAAAATTTCAAGTGCACATCCCTACTAAATATATGGTTGTACTTGGAAAACACATGTACAGACAGCTCTGTCTTTTCTATAGTTTATCTTTTTATGGAGAGACACAAGAGCATTTTGTATTTTTAGTACTCGGTCATAAGTACCCTGCACTAAGTGGCCTGGCAAGTGCTGGGGAATATGTCTGCCCTATACCTCAATCATATATATATACAGGTTGAGTATCCCTTATCCAAAACGCTCGGGACCAGAAGTATTTTGGATATGGGATTTTTCCGTATTTTGGAATAATTGCATAATATAATGAGATATCATGGCGAAGGGACCCAAGTCAAAGCACAGAATGCATTTATGTTTCATATACACCTTATACACACAGCCTGAAGGTCATTTTAGCCAATATTTTTAATAACTTTGTGTATTAAACAAAGTTTGAGTACATTGATCCACAGAAAACAAAGATTTCACTATCTCACTCTCACTCAAAAAAGTCCGTATTTCGGAATATTCCGTATTTCTGAATATTTGGATATAGTATACTCAACCTGTATATATTAGAGATGAGCGGGTTAGGTTCTCAGAGAACCGAACCCTACCGGACTTTGCCTTCCGAGTTCGGTTTTTCCGCCTGTCTCGGAAACCCGAATGCGGCAAAACGTCATCATCCCGCTGTCGGATTCTCGCGGGATTTGGATTCCATATAAGATGCTGCGCGTCGCGGCCATTTTCACTCCAGTCTCGGAGAGTGTATTGAGACGACGTGTCCTCAGTGTTCAGTGTCTGTGTGGGGGCGGGAAAGTAGGGTGGCAAGTCTTGTGCTGTGTTGTGCTGCTCAGTCCAGTCCAGTGTAGTCACAGTGTTGGTGTCCTCTGCTGCCATATATCCAGTGTAGCTGTATAAAGTGGTGCTGTGTTGTGCTGTCCAGTCCAGTGTAGTCAGTGTATTGTGCTACATCAGTCCAGCCAGTCACAGTGTTGGTGTCCTCTGCTGCCATATATCCAGTGTAGATGTATAAAGTGGTGTTGTGTTGTGCTGCATCAGGCCAGTGGTAGTGTCCTGTCTCATCAGTCATTCCAGTGACGAGGCAGTCACAGTGGTATACGCTGCTGCTATATGTCCACTGCTGCCGTATAATAATAATAACAACAACAAGTCCCTTACAGTGTTGCTGTGTTGTGCTGCATCAGACTAGCGGTAGTGTCCTGTCTCATCAGTCATTCCAGTGACGAGGCAGTCACAGTGGTATACGCTGCTGCTATATGTCCACTGCTGCCGTATAATAATAATAACAACAACAACAAGTTCCTTACAGTGTTGCTATGTTTGTGCTGTATCAGACCAGTGGTAGTGTCCTGTCTCATCAGTCATTCCAGTGACGAGGCAGTCACAGTGGTATACGCTGCTGCTATATGTCCATTGCTGCCGTATAATAATAATAACAACAACCACAAGTCCCTTACAGTGTTGTTGTGTTGTGCTGCATCAGACCAGTGGTAGTATCCTGTTCATCAGTCATTCCAGTGATGATATACGCTGCTGCTATATATCCACTGCTGCCGTATAATAATAATAATAATAACAATAACCACAAGTTCCTTGCACTGTTGTTGTGTTGTGCTGCATCAGACCAGTGGTAGTGTCCTGTCCATCAGTCATTCCAGTGACGAGGTAGTCACAGTGTTATACGCTGCTCCTTACGACAGTGTGAAGAGCGCCTGTAGGGTGGGATGAATCACCTAGTATTACTATACTGGCCCATCTAGGAGTGGCACTGCAGTGGCAGACAGGATGGCAGATTTAAAAAATAATCCCCAAACAGCACATGATGCAAAGAAGAAAAAGAGGTATAATGAGGTAGCTGAATGGCTAAGCTAAGCGACACAAGTATGCGGCACAAACACCTGGCCCATCTAGGAGTGGCACTGCAGTGGCAGACAGGATGACACTAAATAGTCCCCAAACAGCACATGATGCAAAGAAGTAAAAGAGGTGCAATCAGGTAGCTGTATGACCTAAGCGACACAAGTGTGCGGCACAAACAACATGGGACATGTTGGAATTTGCCCAGATGTAATACACACACAATATTGGTGGCACAGGAGAGCGTACCCTTAAACCACAGACACACGGCACAGCCTGTAAAATTAATTTTACTAATAATAACCCTTTTATTTGGAGCTAATATAATAAATATGCAGCACAGGCGAGCGTACCCCTACACCACACAGGGCAAACCCTGTAAAAATTATTTGGATTAAATATTAATAACCCCTTTATTTGGAGTAAATAATATACAGCACAGGACAGTACCACTGGACTTATACGGCAGTACCACTGGACTGGATTTATACGGCAGTATCACTGGACTTACCTGTATACGCTAGCACCACTGGAATTATAGGCAGTATCACTGGAATTATACGGCAGTATCACTGGAATGATACAGCAGAACCATTGGATTTATACGGCAGTATCACTGGAATTATACAGCAGTACCACTGGACTGGATTTATACGGCAGTATCACTGGATTTATACACCAGTGCCACTTGATTTATACAGTATGTACCACTGGACATATACGGCAGTATCACTGGAATTATATGGCAGTGCCACTGGACTTATACGGCAGTATCACTGGACTGGATTTATATGGCAGTACCACTGGACATATACGGCAGTATCACTGGACATATACGGCAGTATCACTGGACTGGATTTATATGCCAGTACCACTGGATTTATTCGTCAGTATCACTGGACATATACGGCAGTATCACTGGACATATACGGCAGTACCACTGGACTTATACGGCAGCACAGGGACACCACCACTGGACTTATGCAGAAAAACACAGCACCACTGCAATGAACTGGACATATAAAGCAGCACTGGACATATGGCAGCAGAGGACACCACCATTGTGACTGGACTGATGCAGCACAAGACACCACCACTGGACTGATGCAGCACAACACAGCACCACTGGACTGGATTTATACAACAGCACTGGACAAATGGCAGCAGAGGAAACCACCGCTGTAACTGGACTGAGGCAGCAAAAGACACTGCCACTGTACTGATGCAGGACAACACAGCATCACTGCAATGGACTTATACAGCTACACTTGGACATATGGCAGCAGGGGACACCACCACAGTGACTGGACTGGATGCAGCATAAGACACTACACTGGACTAAGCAGCACAAGACAGCAGTGGAATCGCCACCCCACTTTCCCTCCCGCACAGACACTGAGGATGGAGACACGTCCTCTCGCTACACTCTCCAATTCCGCAGTGAAAATGGCATCGATGTGCGGCTCCTTATATGGAATCCAAAACCTGCGAGAATCCGACGGCGGGATGATGATGTTTTGCCTCGTTCTGGTTTCCGAGTCAGACGGGAAAACCCGAGCAGGGCTCGGATCCTGGCTCAGGTAGTGAAGTTCGGGGTGGTTTGGTTCTCAGAGAACCGAACCCGCTCATCTCTACTATGTAAATGGTTGCTGACAATGCAGTCATATGTCATTTCTACTGCGTTGTATATCATGAACTAAGGCCCTCATTCCGAGTTGTTCGCTCGTTCTTTTTCATCGCATCGCAGTGAAAATCCGCTTAGTACGCATGCGCAAAGTTCGCACTGCGACTGCGCCAAGTAACTTTACTATGAAGAAAGTATTTGTACTCACGGCTTTTTCTTCGCTCCGGCGATCGTAATGTGATTGACAGGAAATGGGTGTTACTGGGCGGAAACACGGCGTTTCAGGGGCGTGTGGCTGAAAACGCTACCGTTTCCGGAAAAAACGCAGGAGTGGCCGGAGAAACGGTGGGAGTGCCTGGGCGAACGCTGGGTGTGTTTGTGACGTCAACCAGGAACGACAAGCACTGAACTGATCGCACAGGCAGAGTAAGTCTGGAGCTACTCTGAAACTGCTAAGTAGTTAGTAATCGCAATATTGCGAATACATCGGTCGCAATTTTAAGAAGCTAAGATTCACTCCCAGTAGGCGGCGGCTTAGCGTGTGTAACTCTGCTAAATTCGCCTTGCGACCGATCAACTCGGAATGAGGGCCTAAATATACATAATCGCCCATATACAGAGATGTTTCTTCGGCTGGACCCACTATAAGTATGTTTGGTTTTATACCTATCATCTAGAGATGTGCACTTGAAATTTTTCGGGTTTTGTGTTTTGGTTTTGGGTTCGGTTCCGCGGCCGTGTTTTGGGTTCGACCGCATTTTGGCAAAACCTCACCGAATTTTTTTTGTCGGATTCGGGTGTGTTTTGGATTCGGGTGTTTTTTTCAAAAAACACTAAAAAACAGCTTAAATCATAGAATTTGGGGGTCATTTTGATCCCAAAGTATTATTAACCTCAAAAACCATAATTTCCACTCATTTTCAGTCTATTCTGAATACCTCACACCTCACAATATTATTTTTAGTCCTAAAATTTGCACCGAGGTCGCTGGATGACTAAGCTAAGCGACCCTAGTGGCCGACACAAACACCTGGCCCATCTAGGAGTGGCACTGCAGTGTCACGCAGGATGGCCCTTCCAAAAAACACTCCCCAAACAGCACATGACGCAAAGAAGAAAAAAAGAGGCACAATGAGGTAGCTGTGTGAGTAAGCTAAGCGACCCTAGTGGCCGACACAAACACCTAGCCCATCTAGGAGTGGCACTGCAGTGTCACGCAGGATGGCCCTTCCAAAAAACACTCCCCAAACAGCACATGACGCAAAGAAGAAAAAAAGAGGCGCAATGAGGTAGCTGTGGGAGTAAGCTAAGCGACCCTAGTGGCCGACACAAACACCTGGCCCATCTAGGAGTGGCACTGCAGTGTCACGCAGGATGGCCCTTCCAAAAAACACTCCCCAAACAGCACATGACGCAAAGAAGAAAAAAAGAGGCGCCATGAGGTAGCTGTGTGAGTAAGCTAAGCGACCCTAGTGGCCGACACAAACACCTGGCCCATCTAGGAGTGGCACTGCAGTGTCACGCAGGATGGCCCTTCCAAAAAACACTCCCCAAACAGCACATGACGCAAAGAAGAAAAAAATAGGCGCAATGAGGTAGCTGTGTGAGTAAGCTAAGCGACCCTAGTGGCCGACACAAACACCTGGCCCATCTAGGAGTGGCACTGCAGTGTCACGCAGGATGGCCCTTCCAAAAAACACTCCCCAAACAGCACATGACGCAAAGAAGAAAAAAAGAGGCGCAATGAGGTAGCTGTGTGAGTAAGCTAAGCGAACCTAGTTGCCGACACAAACACCTGGCCCCATCTAGGAGTGTCACTGCAGTGTCACGCCAGGATGGCCCTTTCCAAAAAACACTCCCCAAACAGCACATGACGCAAAGAAGAAAAAAAGAGCGCAATGAGGTAGCTGTGTGAGTAAGCTAAGCGACCCTAGTGGCCGACACAAACACCTGGCCCATCTAGGAGTGGCACTGCAGTGTCACGCAGGATGGCCCTTCCAAAAAACACTCTCCCCAAACAGCACATGACGCAAAGAAGAAAAAAAGAGGCGCAATGAGGTAGCTGTGTGAGTAAGCTAAGCGACCCTAGTGGCCGACACACAAACACCTGGCCCATCTAGGAGTGGCACTGCAGTGTCACGCAGGATGGCCCTTCCAAAAAACACTCCCCAAACAGCACATGACGCAAAGAAGAAAAGAGGCGCAATGAGGTAGCTGTGTGAGTAAGATAAGCGACCCTAGTGGCCGACACAAACACCGGGCCCATCTAGGAGTGGCACTGCAGTGTCACGCAGGATGTCCCTTCCAAAAAACCCTCCCCAAACAGCACATGACGCAAAGAAAAAAAGAGGCGCAATGAGGTAGCTGTGTGAGTAAGATAAGCGACCCTAGTGGCCGACACAAACACCGGGCCCATCTAGGAGTGGCACTGCAGTGTCACGCAGGATGGCCCTTCCAAAAAATACTCCCCAAACAGCACATGACGCAAAGAAAAATTAAAGAAAAAAGAGGTGCAAGATGGAATTGTCCTTCGGCCCTCCCACCCACCCTTATGTTGTATAAACAGGACATGCACACTTTAACCAACCCATCATTTCAGTGACAGGGTCTGCCACACGACTGTGACTGAAATGACGGGTTGGTTTGGACCCCCACCTAAAAAGAAGCAATTAATCTCTCCTTGCACAAACTGGCTCTACAGAGGCAAGATGTCCACCTCATCATCATCCTCCGATATATCACCGTGTACATCCCCCTCCTCACAGATTATCAATTCGTCCCCACTGGAATCCACCATCTCAGCTCCCTGTGTACTTTGTGGAGGCAATTGCTGCTGGTCAATGTCTCCACGGAGGAATTGATTATAATTAATTTTAATGAACATCATCTTCTCCACATTTTCTGGATGTAACCTCGTACGCCGATTGCTGACAAGGTGAGCGGCGACACTAAACACTCTTTCGGAGTACACACTTGTGGGAGGGCAACTTAGGTAGAATAAAGCCAGTTTGTGCAAGGGCCTCCAAATTGCCTCTTTTTCCTGCCAGTATAAGTACGGACTGTCTGACGTGCCTACTTGGATGCGGTCACTCATATAATCCTCCACCATTCTTTCAATGGGGAGAGAATCATATGCAGTGACAGTAGATGACATGTCCGTAATCGTTGTCAGGTCCTTCAGTCCGGACCAGATGTCAGCATCAGCAGTCGCTCCAGACTGCCCTGCATCACCGCCAGCGGGTGGGCTCGGAATTCTGAGCCTTTTCCTCGCACCCCCAGTTGCGGGAGAATGTGAAGGAGGAGATGTTGACAGGTCGCGTTCCGCTTGACTTGACAATTTTCTCACCAGCAGGTCTTTGAACCCCAGCAGACTTGTGTCTGCCGGAAAGAGAGATCCAAGGTAGGCTTTAAATCTAGGATCGAGCATGGTGGCCAAAATGTAGTGCTCTGATTTCAACAGATTGACCACCCGTGAATCCTTGTTAAGCGAATTAAGGGCTCCATCCACAAGTCCCACATGCCTAGCGGAATCGCTCTGTGTTAGCTCCTCCTTCAATGTCTCCAGCTTCTTCTGCAAAAGCCTGATGAGGGGAATGACCTGACTCAGGCTGGCAGTGTCTGAACTGACTTCACGTGTGGCAAGTTCAAAGGGCATCAGAACCTTGCACAATGTTGAAATCATTCTCCACTGCGCTTGAGACAGGTGCATTCCACCTCCTATATCGTGCTGAATTGTATAGGCTTGAATGGCCTTTTGCTGCTCCTCCAACCTCTGAAGCATATAGAGGGTTGAATTCCACCTCGTTACCACTTCTTGCTTCAGATGATGGCAGGGCAGGTTCAGTTGTTTTTAGTGGTGCTCCAGTCTTCTGTACGTGGTGCCTGTACGCCGAAAGTGTCCCGCAATTCTTCTGGCCACCGACAGCATCTCTTGCACACCCCTGTTGTTTTTTAAATAATTCTGCACCACCAAATTCAAGGTATGTGCAAAACATGGGACGTGCTGGAATTTGCCCATATTTAATGCACACACAATATTGCTGGCGTTGTCCGATGCCACAAATCCACAGGAGAGTCCAATTGGGGTAAGCCATTCCGCGATGATCTTCCTCAGTTGCCGTAAGAGGTTTTCAGCTGTGTGCGTATTCTGGAAAGCGGTGATACAAAGCGTAGCCTGCCTAGGAAAGAGTTGGCGTTTGCGAGATGCTGCTACTGGTGCCACCGCTGCTGTTCTTGCGGCGGGAGTCCATACATCTACCCAGTGGGCTGTCACAGTCATATAGTCCTGACCCTGCCCTGCTCCACTTGTCCACATGTCCGTGGTTAAGTGGACATTGGGTACAACTGCATTTTTTAGGACACTGGTGAGTCTTTTTCTGACGTCCGTGTACATTCTCGGTATCGCCTGCCTAGAGAAGTGGAACCTAGATGGTATTTGGTAACGGGGGCACACTACCTCAAGAAATTGTCTAGTTCCCTGTGAACTAACAGCGGATACCGGACGCACGTCTAACACCAACATAGTTGTCAAGGCCTCAGTTATCCGCTTTGCAGCAGGATGACTGCTGTGATATTTCATCTTCCTCGCAAAGGACTGTTGGACAGTCAATTGCTTACTGGAAGTAGTACAAGTGGGCTTACGACTTCCCCTCTGGGATGACCATCGACTCCCAGCAGCAACAACAGCAGCGCCAGCAGCAGTAGGCATTACACTCAAGGATGCATCGGAGGAATCCCAGGCAGGAGAGGACTCGTCAGAATTGCCAGTGACATGGCCTGCAGGACTATTGGCATTCCTGGGTAAGGAGGAAATTGACACTGAGGGAGTTGGTGGGGTGGTTTGCGTGAGCTTGGTTACAAGAGGAAGGGATTTACTGGTCAGTGGACTGCTTCGGCTGTCACCCAAAGTTTTTGAACTTGTCACTGACTTATTATGAATGCGCTGCAGGTGACGTATAAGGGAGGATGTTCCGAGGTGGTTAACGTCCTTACCCTACTTATTACAGCTTGACAAAGGCAACACATGGCTTGACACCTGTTGTCCGCATTTCTGTTGAAATACTTCCACACCGAAGAGCTGATTTTTTTGGTATTTTCACCAGGCATGTCAATGGCCATATTCCTCCCACGGACAACAGGTGTCTCCCCTGGTGCCTGACTTAAACAAACCACCTCACCATCAGAATCCTCCTGGTAAATTTCCTCCCCAGCGCCAGCAACACCCATATCCTCCTCATCCTGGTGTACTTCAACACTGACATCTTCAATCTGACTATCAGGAACTGGACTGCGGGTGCTCCTTCCAGCACTTGCAGGGGGCGTGCAAATGGTGGAAGGCGCATGCTCTTCACGTCCAGTGTTGGGAAGGTCAGGCATCGCAACCGACACAATTGGACTCTCCTTGTGGATTTGGGATTTCGAAGAACGCACAGTTCTTTGCGGTGCTTTTGCCAGCTTGAGTCTTTTCATTTTTCTAGCGAGAGGCTGAGTGCTTCCATCCTCATGTAAAGCTGAACCACTAGCCATGAACATAGGCCAGGGCCTCAGCCGTTCCTTGCCACTCCGTGTGGTAAATGGCATATTGGCAAGTTTACGCTTCTCCTCCGACAATTTTATTTTAGGTTTTGGAGTCCTTTTTTTACTGATATTTGGTGTTTTGGATTTTACATGCTCTGTACTATGACATTGGGCATCGGCCTAGGCAGACGACGTTGCTGGCATTTCATCGTCTCGGCCATGACTAGTGGCAGCAGCTTCAGCACGAGGTGAAAGTGGATCTTGATCTTTCCCTAATTTTGGAACCTCAACATTTTTGTTCTCCATATTTTAATAGGCACAACTAAAAGGCACCTCAGGTAAACAATGGAGATGGATGGATACTAGTATACTTATGGATGGACTGCCGAGTGCCGACACAGAGGTAGCTACAGCCGTGGACTACCGTACTGTGTCTGCTGCTAATATAGACTGGATGATAATGAGATGAAATCAATATATATGTATATATAATATCACTAGTACTGCAGCCGGACAGGTATATATTATATATTTATTATGTAATGACTGATGACGGACCTGCTGGACACTGTCAGCTCAGCAGCACCGCAGACTGCTACAGTAAGCTACTATAGTAGTATGTATAAAGAAGAAAGAAAAAAAAAAACAACCACGGGTAGGTGGTATACAATTATGGATGGACTGCCGAGTGCCGACACAGAGGTAGCTACAGCCGTGGACTAACGTACTGTGTCTGCTGATAATATAGACTGGATGATAATGAGATGAAATCAATATATATGTATATATAATATCACTAGTACTGCAGCCGGACAGGTATATATTATATATTTATTATGTAATGACTGATGACGGACCTGCTGGACACTGTCAGCTCAGCAGCACCGCAGACTGCTACAGTAAGCTACTATAGTAGTATGTATAAAGAAGAAAGAAAAAAAACAACAACCACGGGTAGGTGGTATACAATTATGGATGGACTGCCGAGTGCCGACACAGAGGTAGCTACAGCCGTGGACTAACGTACTGTGTCTGCTGATAATATAGACTGGATGATAATGAGATGAAATCAATATATATCTATATATAATATCACTAGTACTGCAGCCGGACAGGTATATATTATATATTTATTATGTAATGACTGATGACGGACCTGCTGGACACTGTCAGCTCAGCAGCACCGCAGACTGCTACAGTAAGCTACTATAGTAGTATGTATAAAGAAGAAAGAAAAAAACAACAACCACGGGTAGGTGGTATACAATTATGGATGGACTGCCGAGTGCCGACACAGAGGTAGCTACAGCCGTGGACTAACGTACTGTGTCTGCTGATAATATAGACTGGATGATAATGAGATGAAATCAATATATATGTATATATAATATCACTAGTACTGCAGCCGGACAGGTATATATTATATATTTATTATGTAATGACTGATGACGGACCTGCTGGACACTGTCAGCTCAGCAGCACCGCAGACTGCTACAGTAAGCTACTATAGTAGTATGTATAAAGAAGAAAGAAAAAAAAAACAACCACGGGTAGGTGGTATACAATTATGGATGGACTGCCGAGTGCCGACACAGAGGTAGCTACAGCCGTGGACTACCGTACTGTGTCTGCTGCTAATATAGACTGGATGATAATGAAATGAAATCAATATATATGTATATATAATATCACTAGTACTGCAGCCGGACAGGTATATATTATATATTTATTATGTAATGACTGATGACGGACCTGCTGGACACTGTCAGCTCAGCAGCACCGCAGACTGCTACAGTAAGCTACTATAGTAGTATGTATAAAGAAGAAAGAAAAAAAAAACAACCACGGGTAGGTGGTATACAATTATGGATGGACTGCCGAGTGCCGACACAGAGGTAGCTACAGCCGTGGACTAACGTACTGTGTCTGCTGATAATATAGACTGGATGATAATGAGATGAAATCAATATATATGTATATATAATATCACTAGTACTGCAGCCGGACAGGTATATATTATATATTTATTATGTAATGACTGATGACGGACCTGCTGGACACTGTCAGCTCAGCAGCACCGCAGACTGCTACAGTAAGCTACTATAGTAGTATGTATAAAGAAGAAAGAAAAAAAAACAACCACGGGTAGGTGGTATACAATTATGGATGGACTGCCGAGTGCCGACACAGAGGTAGCTACAGCCGTGGACTACCGTACTGTGTCTGCTGCTAATATAGACTGGATGATAATGAGATGAAATCAATATATATGTATATATAATATCACTAGTACTGCAGCCGGACAGGTATATATTATATATTTATTATGTAATGACTGATGACGGACCTGCTGGACACTGTCAGCTCAGCAGCACCGCAGACTGCTACAGTAAGCTACTATAGTAGTATGTATAAAGAAGAAAGAAAAAAAAAACAACCACAGGTAGGTGGTATACAATTATGGATGGACTGCCGAGTGCCGACACAGAGGTAGCTACAGCCGTGGACTAACGTACTGTGTCTGCTGATAATATAGACTGGATGATAATGAGATGAAATCAATATATATGTATATATAATATCACTAGTACTGCAGCCGGACAGGTATATATTATATATTTATTATGTAATGACTGATGACGGACCTGCTGGACACTGTCAGCTCAGCAGCACCGCAGACTGCTACAGTAAGCTACTATAGTAGTATGTATAAAGAAGAAGGAAAAAAAAAAAACACGGGTAGGTGCTAGGTGGTATACAATATTATATATATATTATATACAATTATATATATATATATATATATAATATATATTAAACTCATAAACTGGTGGTGATTATTAAACTGGTGGTCAGGTCACTGGTCACACTATCAGCAACTTGCAAGTAGTACTCCTGAGTCCTAAGCAGACAATCACAATATATATTATACTGGTGGTCAGTGTGGTCACAAACAATGGCAGTGTGGCTGGCACTCTGGCAGCAAAAGTGTGCACTGTACGTTATATGTACTCCTGAGTCCTGAGTCCTGCTCTCAGACTCTAACTGCTCCCCACTGTCAGTGTCTCCCCCACAAGTCAGATAATACAGTCACACTATCTCTCTCTATCACTTCAGCAAGTACTAGTAGTAGTAGTACTCCTCCTAATGCTCCCCAAATTACTACTGTGTCTCTCTCTGTCTCACTCTCTTCTCGAATCTCTATAAACGGAGAGGACGCCAGACACGTCCTCTCCCTATGAATCTCAATGCACGTGTGAAAAATGGCGGCGACGCGCGGCTCCTTATATAGAATCTGAGTCTCGCGATAGAATCCGAGCCTCGCGAGAATCCGACAGCGTGATGATGACGTTCGGGCGCGCTCTAGAGATGAGCGAGTTCGGTTTCTCTGAATCCGAACCCGCACGAACTTCATGTTTTTTTCACGGGTCCGAGCAGACTCGGATCCTCCCGCCTTGCTCGGTTAACCCGATCGCGCCCGAACGTCATCATGACGCTGTCGGATTCTCGCGAGACTCGGATTCTATATAAGGAGCCGCGCGTCGCCGCCATTTTCACACGTGCATTGAGATTGATAGGGAGAGGACGTGGCTGGCGTCCTCTCCATTTAGATTAGGGTTGAGAGAGAGAGAGAGAGATTGACCTGAGGCTGTGATACTGTAGAAGAGAGTGCAGAGTTTAGTGACTGACGACCACAGTGACCACCAGACAGTGCAGTTGTTTGTTTTATTTAATATATCCGTTCTCTGCCTGAAAAAAACGATACACACAGTGACTCAGTCACATACCATATCTGTGTGCACTGCTCAGCCCAGTGTGCTGCATCAATGTATATATATATCTGACTGTGCTCAGCTCACACAGCTTATAATTGTGGGGGAGACTGGGGAGCACTGCAGTGCCAGTTATAGGTTATAGCAGGAGCCAGGAGTACATAATATTATATTAAAATTAAACAGTGCACACTTTTGCTGCAGGAGTGCCACTGCCAGTGTGACTAGTGACCAGTGACCTGACCACCAGTATATATAATATTAGTAGTATACTATCTCTTTATCAACCAGTCTATATTAGCAGCAGACACAGTACAGTGCGGTAGTTCACGGCTGTGGCTACCTCTGTGTCGGCACTCGGCAGCCCGTCCATAATTGTATATACCACCTAACCGTGGTTTTTTTTTCTTTCTTTATAGTCATACTAGTTACGAGTATACTATCTCTTTATCAACCAGTCTATATTAGCAGCAGACACAGTACAGTGCGGTAGTTCACGGCTGTGGCTACCTCTGTGTCGGCACTCGGCAGCCCGTCCATAATTGTATATACCACCTAACCGTGGTTTTTTTTTCTTTCTTTATACATACATACTAGTTACGAGTATACTATCTCTTTATCAACCAGTCTATATTAGCAGCAGACACAGTACAGTGCGGTAGTTCACGGCTGTGGCTACCTCTGTGTCGGCACTCGGCAGCCCGTCCATAATTGTATATACCACCTAACCGTGGTTTTTTTTTCTTTCTTTATACATACATACTAGTTACGAGTATACTATCTCTTTATCAACCAGTCTATATATTAGCAGCAGACACAGTACAGTGCGGTAGTTCACGGCTGTGGCTACCTCTGTGTCGGCACTCGGCAGCCCGTCCATAATTGTATATACCACCTAACCGTGGTTTTTTTTTCTTTCTTTATACATACATACTAGTTACGAGTATACTATCTCTTTATCAACCAGTCTATATATTAGCAGCAGACACAGTACAGTGCGGTAGTTCACGGCTGTGGCTACCTCTGTGTCGGCACTCGGCAGCCCGTCCATAATTGTATATACCACCTAACCGTGGTTTTTTTTTCTTTCTTTATACATACATACTAGTTACGAGTATACTATCTCTTTATCAACCAGTCTATATTAGCAGCAGACACAGTACAGTGCGGTAGTTCACGGCTGTGGCTACCTCTGTGTCGGCACTCGGCAGCCCGTCCATAATTGTATATACCACCTAACCGTGGTTTTTTTTTCTTTCTTTATACATACATACTAGTTACGAGTATACTATCTCTTTATCAACCAGTCTATATATTAGCAGCAGACACAGTACAGTGCGGTAGTTCACGGCTGTGGCTACCTCTGTGTCGGCACTCGGCAGCCCGTCCATAATTGTATATACCACCTAACCGTGGTTTTTTTTTCTTTCTTTATAGTCATACTAGTTACGAGTATACTATCTCTTTATCAACCAGTCTATATTAGCAGCAGACACAGTACAGTGCGGTAGTTCACGGCTGTGGCTACCTCTGTGTCGGCACTCGGCAGCCCGTCCATAATTGTATATACCACCTAACCGTGGTTTTTTTTTCTTTCTTTATACATACATACCAGTTACGAGTATACTATCTCTTTATCAACCAGTCTATATATTAGCAGCAGACACAGTACAGTGCGGTAGTTCACGGCTGTGGCTACCTCTGTGTCGGCACTCGGCAGCCCGTCCATAATTGTATATACCACCTAACCGTGGTTTTTTTTCTTTCTTTATAGTCATACTAGTTACGAGTATACTATCTCTTTATCAACCAGTCTATATTAGCAGCAGACACAGTACAGTGCGGTAGTTCACGGCTGTGGCTACCTCTGTGTCGGCACTCGGCAGCCCGTCCATAATTGTATATACCACCTAACCGTGGTTTTTTTTTCTTTCTTTATACATACATACTAGTTACGAGTATACTATCTCTTTATCAACCAGTCTATATTAGCAGCAGACACAGTACAGTGCGGTAGTTCACGGCTGTGGCTACCTCTGTGTCGGCACTCGGCAGCCCGTCCATAATTGTATATACCACCTAACCGTGGTTTTTTTTTCTTTCTTTATACATACATACTAGTTACGAGTATACTATCTCTTTATCAACCAGTCTATATATTAGCAGCAGACACAGTACAGTGCGGTAGTTCACGGCTGTGGCTACCTCTGTGTCGGCACTCGGCAGCCCGTCCATAATTGTATATACCACCTAACCGTGGTTTTTTTTTCTTTCTTTATACATACATACTAGTTACGAGTATACTATCTCTTTATCAACCAGTCTATATATTAGCAGCAGACACAGTACAGTGCGGTAGTTCACGGCTGTGGCTACCTCTGTGTCGGCACTCGGCAGCCCGTCCATAATTGTATATACCACCTAACCGTGGTTTTTTTTTCTTTCTTTATACATACATACTAGTTACGAGTATACTATCTCTTTATCAACCAGTCTATATATTAGCAGCAGACACAGTACAGTGCGGTAGTTCACGGCTGTGGCTACCTCTGTGTCGGCACTCGGCAGCCCGTCCATAATTGTATACTAGTATCCAATCCATCCATCTCCATTGTTTACCTGAGGTGCCTTTTAGTTGTGCCTATTAAAATATGGAGAACAAAAATGTTGAGGTTCCAAAATTAGGGAAAGATCAAAATCCACTTCCACCTCGTGCTGAAGCTGCTGCCACTAGTCATGGCCGAGACGATGAAATGCCAGCAACGTCGTCTGCCAAGGCCGATGCCCAATGTCATAGTACAGAGCATGTCAAATCCAAAACACCAAATATCAGTAAAAAAAGGACTCCAAAACCTAAAATAAAATTGTCGGAGGAGAAGCGTAAACTTGCCAATATGCCATTTACCACACGGAGTGGCAAGGAACGGCTGAGGCCCTGGCCTATGTTCATGGCTAGTGGTTCAGCTTCACATGAGGATGGAAGCACTCAGCCTCTCGCTAGAAAAATGAAAAGACTAAAGCTGGCAAAAGCAGTAGCACCGCAAAGAACTGTGCGTTCTTCGAAATCCCAAATCCACAAGGAGAGTCCGACTCCAATTGTGTCGGTTGCGATGCCTGACCTTCCCAACACTGGACGTGAAGAGCATGCGCCTTCCACCATTTGCACGCCCCCTGCAAGTGATGGAAGGAGCACCCGCAGTCCAGTTCCTGATAGTCAGATTGAAGATGTCAGTGTTGAAGTACACCAGGATGAGGAGGATATGGGTGTTGCTGGCGCTGGGGAGGAAATTGACCAGGAGGATTCTGATGGTGAGGTGGTTTGTTTAAGTCAGGCACCCGGGGAGACACCTGTTGTCCGTGGTAGGAATATGGCCGTTGACATGCCTGGTGAAAATACCAAAAAAATCAGCTCTTCGGTGTGGAAGTATTTCACCAGAAATGCGGACAACAGGTGTCAAGCCGTGTGTTCCCTTTGTCAAGCTGTAATAAGTAGGGGTAAGGACGTTAACCACCTCGGAACATCCTCCCTTATACGTCACCTGCAGCGCATTCATAATAAGTCAGTGACAAGTTCAAAAACTTGGGCCGACAGCGGAAGCAGTCCACTGACCAGTAAATCCCTTCCTCTTGTAACCAAGCTCACGCAAACCACCCCACCAACTCCCTCAGTGTCAATTTCCTCCTTCCCCAGGAATGCCAATAGTCCTGCAGGCCATGTCACTGGCAATTCTGACGATTCCTCTCCTGCCTGGGATTCCTCCGATGCATCCTTGCGTGTAACGCCTACTGCTGCTGGCGCTGCTGTTGTTGCTGCTGGGAGTCGATGGTCATCCCAGAGGGGAAGTCGTAAGACCACTTTTACTACTTCCACCAAGCAATTGACTGTCCAACAGTCCTTTGCGAGGAAGATGAAATATCACAGCAGTCATCCTACTGCAAAGCGGATAACTGAGGCCTTGACATCCTGGGTGGTGAGAAACGTGGTTCCGGTATCCATCATTACTGCAGAGCCAACTAGAGACTTGTTGGAGGTACTGTGTCCCCGGTACCAAATACCATCTAGGTTCCATTTCTCTAGGCAGGCGATACCGAAAATGTACACAGACCTCAGAAAAAGAGTCACCAGTGTCCTAAAAAATGCAGCTGTACCCAATGTCCACTTAACCACGGACATGTGGACAAGTGGAGCAGGGCAGGGTCAGGACTATATGACTGTGACAGCCCACTGGGTAGATGTATGGACTCCCGCCGCAAGAACAGCAGCGGCGGCACCAGTAGCAGCATCTCGCAAACGCCAACTCTTTCCTAGGCAGGCTACGCTTTGTATCACCGGTTTCCAGAATACGCACACAGCTGAAAACCTCTTACGGCAACTGAGGAAGATCATCGCGGAATGGCTTACCCCAATTGGCATCGGACAACGCCAGCAATATTGTGTGTGCATTAAATCTGGGCCAATTCCAGCACGTCCCATGTTTTGCACATACCTTGAATTTGGTGGTGCAGAATTTTTTAAAAAACGACAGGGGCGTGCAAGAGATGCTGTCGGTGGCCAGAAGAATTGCGGGACACTTTCGGCGTACAGGCACCACGTACAGAAAACTGGAGCACCACCAAAAACTACTGAACCTGCCCTGCCATCATCTGAAGCAAGAAGTGGTAACGAGGTGGAATTCAACCCTGTATATGCTTCAGAGGTTGGAGGAGCAGCAAAAGGCCATTCAAGCCTATACAATTGAGCACGATATAGGAGGTGGGATGCACCTGTCTCAAGCGCAGTGGAGAATGATTTCAACGTTGTGCAAGGTTCTGATGCCCTTTGAACTTGCCACACGTGAAGTCAGTTCAGACACTGCCAGCCTGAGTCAGGTCATTCCCCTCATCAGGCTTTTGCAGAAGAAGCTGGAGACATTGAAGGAGGAGCTAACACGGAGCGATTCCGCTAGGCATGTGGGACTTGTGGATGGAGCCCTTAATTCGCTTAGCAAGGATTCACGGGTGGTCAATCTGTTGAAATCAGAGCACTACATTTTGGCCACCGTGCTCGATCCTAGATTTAAAGCCTACCTTGGATCTCTCTTTCCGGCAGACACAAGTCTGCTGGGGTTCAAACACCTGCTGGTGAGTAAATTGTCAAGTCAAGCGGAACGCGACCTGTCAACAACATCTCCTCCTTCACATTCTCCCGCAACTGGGGGTGCGAGGAAAAGGCTCAGAATTCCGAGCCCACCCGCTGGCGGTGATGCAGGGCAGTCTGGAGCGACTGCTGATGCTGACATCTGGTCCGGACTGAAGGACCTGACAACGATTACGGACATGTCGTCTACTGTCACTGCATATGATTCTCTCCCCATTGAAAGAATGGTGGAGGATTATATGAGTGACCGCATCCAAGTAGGCACGTCACACAGTCCGTACTTATACTGGCAGGAAAAAGAGGCAATTTGGAGGCCCTTGCACAAACTGGCTTTATTCTACCTAAGTTGCCCTCCCACAAGTGTGTACTCCGAAAGAGTGTTTAGTGCCGCCGCTCACCTTGTCAGCAATCGGCGTACGAGGTTACATCCAGAAAATGTGGAGAAGATGATGTTCATTAAAATGAATTATAATCAATTCCTCCGTGGAGACATTGACCAGCAGCAATTGCCTCCACAAAGTACACAGGGAGCTGAGATGGTGGATTCCAGTGGGGACGAATTGATAATCTGTGAGGAGGGGGATGTACACGGTGATATATCGGAGGATGATGATGAGGTGGACATCTTGCCTCTGTAGAGCCAGTTTGTGCAAGGAGAGATTAATTGCTTCTTTTTTGGTGGGGGTCCAAACCAACCCGTCATATCAGTCACAGTCGTGTGGCAGACCCTGTCACTGAAATGATGGGTTGGTTAAAGTGTGCATGTCCTGTTTATACAACATAAGGGTGGGTGGGAGGGCCCAAGGACAATTCCATCTTGCACCTCTTTTTTCTTTTCTTTTTCTTTGCGTCATGTGCTGTTTGGGGAGGGTTTTTTGGAAGGGACATCCTGCGTGACACTGCAGTGCCACTCCTAGATGGGCCCGGTGTTTGTGTCGGCCACTAGGGTCGCTTATCTTACTCACACAGCTACCTCATTGCGCCTCTTTTTTTCTTTGCGTCATGTGCTGTTTGGGGAGGGTTTTTTGGAAGGGACATCCTGCGTGACACTGCAGTGCCACTCCTAGATGGGCCCGGTGTTTGTGTCGGCCACTAGGGTCGCTTATCTTACTCACACAGCTACCTCATTGCGCCTCTTTTTTTCTTTGCGTCATGTGCTGTTTGGGGAGGGTTTTTTGCAAGGGACATCCTGCGTGACACTGCAGTGCCACTCCTAGATGGGCCCGGTGTTTGTGTCGGCCACTAGGGTCGCTAATCTTACTCACACAGCTACCTCATTGCGCCTCTTTTTTTCTTTGCGTCATGTGCTGTTTGGGGAGGGTTTTTTGGAAGGGCCATCCTGCGTGACACTGCAGTGCCACTCCTAGATGGGCCCGGTGTTTGTGTCGGCCACTAGGGTCGCTTATCTTACTCACACAGCGACCTCGGTGCAAATTTTAGGACTAAAAATAATATTGTGAGGTGTGAGGTATTCAGAATAGACTGAAAATGAGTGGAAATTATGGTTTTTGAGGTTAATAATACTTTGGGATCAAAATGACCGCCAAATTCTATGATTTAAGCTGTTTTTTAGGTTTTTGGGAAAAAAACACCCGAATCCAAAACACACCCGAATCCGACAAAAAAAATTCGGTGAGGTTTTGCCAAAACGCGGTCGAACCCAAAACACGGCCGCGGAACCGAACCCAAAACCAAAACACAAAACCCGAAAAATTTCCGGCGCTCATCTCTAGCGCGCTCGGGTTAACCGAGCAAGGCGGGAAGATCCGAGTCGCTCGGACCCGTGTAAAAAAAACTGAAGTTCGGGCGGGTTCGGATTCCGAGGAACCGAACCCGCTCATCTCTACTATCATCATTATCAGAACATACACCAGCTCATACTTGCTGACATTTCTCATCTCCTCTCTGGGAGATGCCCGGAGAGGAGAAGCAGGTGGGCGGTGATGTGGGCGGGGCTGAGCTAATTGCGTCATTTGGCCCCACACACCTACAGAGAAAAGTCTGCGTTTGGGCAATGTTCGCATAGGGGTGGGGCTAAAAAGATGCGATTAGCATATTAATGCATCATTAGGCTCCGCTTCCTCAGCCGGTTCCGCAATTTCGCCATATTATTCTCCCAATTCTGCCCACTTCACTAGGAACCTTGGTGAACTTTGTCTATGTGAGAATGCCCCATTACAGTGAAAGTTATACCCTTTCAGTTGCATGTGGAGATGCAACTGAATTGCATTCATCTCTGCATGGTCTGCACTTGAGTATGCTTGGTTCAGTAGCCTGTTCATAGTGACAAAAGGCAAGATACGCTCTGCATAACTTAGTACTTATGTTCAACTCTGCATTATCCTTAATATGTTATAGAAAGGTTATTTCTGTGTCTCCCCATGTGGTTGATTCACACAAAAAGGGAACAGATATATTCTATGAACAGGCTGATGATCTGATGAGCAGGAGATGAAGAATACAATACAATAAGGTGCTCAGATCCTATTAAAGTTCTCCTTAAAAATTAAAGACACTGTCAAAAGTGAAATATTTTTTTTTTTATTATTAATAAATGCAGTTTTTAGTCTTTTCAAAATGTAAATTAGGTTTGTAAAAGTGTTACTGCATATACATAGATACTAGAGGAGATGTATCAAGCCTTGGAGAGAAATAATGGGGAGAAGTTGCCCAAAGCAACCAATCAGCGTATGGTTATCATTTAGCTAGCACTGTCTTTGAAATGATTGGTTGCTTTGGGCACCTACTCTCAGGGACATGCAGGAAGGGGAGGCAGTGCCTCCCCTGTCATTAATGATTAAAATAATACAAAGAATAAACTTATGACACATATTCTGTGTCATAAGTATATACAGTGTTGTATTTTGGGAAAGCGGGGAGGGGATTACTGTTGCACAGGAAACATAATCTCTATATTGTTATTATTTTTATATTATAAACCCCTAATATCAATAGTTTGTTTTATTCAATATCCATTGTTGGGAGTGTTACCACAGATCATATATACTGAGAGAAAACACGAAAGAAGAAAGAAAAGCGATCTGTTTCAGGTGCACTATATGCAGGGTCGGACTGGCCCACAGGGGTACCAGGGAAACCACCGGTAGGCCCCACTTCCTGAGGGCCACTCCTTCCTCTAGGGATCAGGTTCCAGACTGTGCACTTGTATTATACATGGTAGATATGTTGCATTACACTGCACAAGACAATTGTGTATTTCAAGCCTCAGTGGAGGCTGGCCACACCCCCCTTTGTAGGATGGCCACACCCCTAAGTATGGGCCCCTATCACTGCATTACCCCGGTGGGGCCATCATGCCCCAGTCTGACACTGACTATATGTTTAAAACATAACTTTTAATTTACTTATCTCAATAAAAAATGTTTATTGTTTCATCTGGCATCTTGCAGATGATTTGTATGCGAAATATCTTAAAAAACATAAAAAAAAAATGGTGCAAGAATGAACAATACTATTCACAGTGTTGTCAATTCTTGCATCATTTTTTTCTTTATGTTTTTTTAAGATATTTCGCATACAAATCTTCTGCAAGATGTCAGATGAAACAATAAACATTTTTTATTGAGATAAGTAAATTAAAAGTTATGTTTTAAACATATAGTGCACCTACAGTATAACAGATCGCTTTTCTTTCTTCTTTCTTCTTTTCTCTCATAAGTATACACTTTAGCCTTTGCATTATTTTAATAATTTTTACATCTAAAAAAAAACAGTTTTAAATGTGTTTTGGAAGCATCGCTCCTGGTGCCTCCCGCTGTCAATGATAAAGGGCGGGGCCAAGCATCGGGCAGTGAAAGCCCATTAAAAAAAAACTTATAAGCGGCACCTCTAGAAGTGCAGCTTTGACACGGGCGTGCTGACAGTCCATATACAAGCACGCCCCTGTTACTGAGTCTGATGTTATTGGGTATTGGCCTATTCCGGGGGCAGCGGGGCGGGGGTGTGCACTAATTATCATTATTTAGATTATATTAATATGCGCCTGCCTGACCCCCAGACCGTCCCCGAGTAACGCACAGCTGCTGCCAAGTGCAGTCCGACCCGAGGGGGTGGAGGGGCTACGATTCCGTCTCTCACAATTGCTCCGGCCCTACTGTGTAACTGACATACCGAGGCTGCGGTGGCAGAAGAGGACCGCATCGGGCACCAGGATGTCTGTACTGTACTCCCCCAGTGACCCGGCGCAGTGAAGCAGTGGCAGCCTCTCTCAGCCTCCCTGTGGCAGATGTGCCCCGGCTCTGAGATCCACAGTACCAGCTCCCCCAATCTGAGACAGGCGGCTGGGGATCATACACAGCGGGTAGGTGGGCGTCTGTCTCTCAGCACCAGACTCCGGCATGGGGGTGAATGTGATCGGCACTCTACTCGCATACCTGGGGGCTTTGCTCCATACTCTTCCAGCCCAGGCTGCTGCATGGTGAATGGGCGCTGACTGCAGAATGAAGATGGTGGCTGTAGGTATGATCCTCCCTATCACAATCAATTACCTGTCAGGGCAATGACAGGTAATGCACTAGTTACGGGCCCTCTACAGTGTGTTTGTGTATGTCACTGTGTGTGCACACTTTGCCCTCCCACATGCTGTTCTGTGGACCCCAGGCTGTACTGTTTATGTTGTATTTTATGCCGACAGTAATATGCTTTCCCTAGTATCACCCTCTCCCTGTCTACTGTCACCCAATGCTGTCACCCTCTCCGTGGCGTCACCCTCTTCCTGTCACCCCCTCCCTGGTGTCTCCTTCTCCCTGTCATCCTCTCCCTGACATCACCCACTGCTGTCACCCACTGCTCTCACCATCACCCTGGTGTCACCCTCTCCCTGTCACCCACTTCCTGACATCACTCTCTCCCTGTCACCTACTTCTGTCACCCTCTCCCTGTCACCTACTGCTATCACCCTCTACCTGTCACCCAATGCTGTCAGTGTTACCCTCTCTCTGTCAGACTCTCCGTGGCGTCACCCTCTTCCTGTCACACCCCCTCCCTGGTGTCTGCTTCTCCCTGTCATCCTCTTCCTGTCATCCTCTCCCTGGCATCACCTACTGCTGTCACCCTCACCCTGACGTCACCCTCTCCCTGTCACCCACTTCCTGACATCACCCAATTAGCGTCAGGGGGGCTAGAGCGATTGATAGTGGTGATTTTGTAGAACATTGGTGGTGGCGGCGGCCATTGGCGTGGGAAGCGACATTAGCACTGGTGGTAGTGGGCATCAGCTTGGGGGCGGTAGCAGGCATTGGCTTGGCGTTGGTAGGGGTCATCGGCGGGACTCGGTGGACATTATGGCTGCATTGCCTCACCAGCCACTGACCTCACCGCATGCCACTGCCTACTCTATTTTACCTTTTCCAGACTTGATACATCTCCCCTCAGGGAGTTGCCTCTGCTTTCTCCTATTTAACAAGGAACAGGGGGGCTGCCACAGAGATGTCAGATTTATTTTTTTACTACAACATTTGATTATGTGTCTACCATTTATGTCAAAAGACTTTGCCAACTTCATCTGTTTAATATATATAAAGATGCCCAAAATGAGTTATTAAGGGTGATAACCAACAACAGTGACAGGGTCAAAACAGTGCTTGGGACACCGATGTGTATTGCTAACAGAGCTTATACTCTACCTGCCTATTTATAGTAGAGATGTGCGGCGGGCACTTTTTATGTTTTGTGTTTTGGTTTTGGTTCTTCTAATTCCATTTTTGTGTTTTGGTTTTGGCTTGTTTTTGCCAAAACCACCCTTTCGTGTTTTGGTTTTGATTTTGGTTTTTGATCTGGAAGATCTTTGAAAAAACAAAACATAAAAAAAGCTAAAATCACAGAATTTGGGGGTAATTTTGCTCCTACAGTATTAATAACCTCAATAACAATCAATTCCACTCATTTCCAGTCTATTCTGAACACCTCACACCTCACAATATTGTTTTAAGGCCTAATAGTTGCATCGAGGTGGCTGTATGACTAAGCTAAGCGACAAAAGTGTGCGGCACATACACCTGGCCCATCTAGGAGTGGCACTGCAGTTACAGACAGGATGGCACTATTCAAAAACTAGTCCCCAAACAGCACATAATGCAAATAAGAAAAAGAATTGCAATGAGGTAGTTATATGACTAAGCCAAGCGACACAAACAATTAGGCCCATCTAGGCGTGGCACTGCAGTGGCAGACAAGAGGTCAGATATTAAAAAAAGGCCCCAAATAGCACATGATGCAAAGAAGAAAAAGAGGTGCAATTAGGAAGCTGGATGGCCAAGCTAAACGACACAAGTGTGCGGCACAAACACCTGGCCCATCTAGGAGTGGCACTGCAGTGTCAGATAGGATGGCACACAAAAAAATAAGTCCCCAAACAGCACATGATGCAAAGAAGAAAAAGAGGTACAAGATGGAATTGTCCTTGGGCCCTCCCACCAACCCTTAAGTTGTATAAACAGGACATGCACACTTTAACACACCAATCATTTCAGCGACAGGGTCTGCCACACGACTGTGGCTGAAATGACTGGTTTGTTTGGGCCCCCACCAAAAAAGAAGCAATCAATCTCTCCTTGCACAAAATGGCTCTACAGAGGCAAGATGTCCACCTCATCATCATCCTCCGATTCCTCACCCCTTTCACCGTGTACATCCTCCTCACTGAGTATTAATTCGTCCCCACTGGAATCCACCATCACAGGTTCCTGTGTATGTTCTGGAGGCAATTGCTGGTAAAGGTCTTCCCGGAAGACTTTATAATTTATTTTGAAGAACATCATCTTCTCCACATTTTCTGGAAGTAACCTCCTACGCCGATCGCTGACAAGGTTACCGGCTGCACTAAACACTCTTTCGGAGTACACACTGGAGGGGGGGCAACTTAGGTAAAACAAAGCCAGTTTGTGCAAGGGCCTCCAAATTGCCTCTTTTTCCTACCAGTATACGTACGGACTGTCTGACATGCCTACTTGGATGCTGTCACTCATATAATTCTCCACCATTCTTTCAATGGTGACAGAATCATATGCAGTGACAGTAGACATGTCAGTAATCATTAGCAGGTCCTTCAGTCCAGGCCAGATGTCAGCTTTCGCTCCAGACTTCCCTGCATTACCTGGATAGAAGTAAAGAGAAAATAGGGAGGGTCTACAAGTTTGGCGCACAGCAGCCCGTCCACTGATAAAATACCTATGTAAAAATCACTGATTTTACCAAAACAATATGTGGAAGAAGCAAATATTGGTATTTATCTGTGTCCAGGGCGCATAAAGAAAAAGAAAAAAAAGGTGATGAAACTTAACACATCCCTTGTCAAATGGGTATAAGATGTCTTCTCCAAATTATGCGGGCCTATGAGTCCTTTCGTTCAGGCGAATCTTCTCGTTATAAATAGCTCCCAGTTCATGTCAAAATGGAAAGAAATAAGAGAGAAAAGAAATGTGTAGCACCGTTTACAACAGCTAGAATCGAGAATTCCACACAATGAAAGTTTTAAGGGCGTACCCCACTCACACAGAAACAAGTAAGTGGGTTCCCATAAAGGTATCTTTATTGCTGTTTTTTTTTTCCTCAATCCCCTCAGGTTAGGTTCACGTAATTAAGCGTGCCTGAATCTCACACCACATGGGGTACTGTAAACACGTAAGGGTAGCGTCTGAGGCAATTTCAATGCGTACCCTAACTTACACAGAGCAAAGCCAGAACATTCATATAACGGTTTCTTTATATCAACAAAAATCCTCAGGTGCGTACCCCAACTCACTCAGTAAAAGATGAATGACTCATATAAAGGTTTCTTTAAAAAGATTCACTGGTATCCCTTTGGTGGATCCGCAAGAGGAAAAGGAACTCTTTCTCCCAAATACCAGACCAGAGTCATGAAAAAAATCCTTCTTTCTAAAACAGGTTTTTATTCCAGACATAGTCCAATTCATACAAAGAAATCACCACACTTGGTGACAGGAAAAATAAAAAATTAAAAAATTATAAAAATTTAAAAGTACAGTAAAAATTCCAAAGGCAAAAATTTGAGATAATAATCGGCGTGATTATTCCCTTTTTCCAGAAAACTACTCACAGTACAGTCGTCCGACACGCGTTTCGGTCTCGAATGGACCTTGATCATGATTAAGGTCCATTCGAGACCGAAACGCGTCGGACGACTGTACTGTGAGTAGTTTTCTGGAAAAAGGGAATAATCACGCCGATTATTATCTCAAATTTTGCCTTTGGAATTTTTACTGTACTTTTAAATTTTTATAATTTTTTAATTTTTTATTTTTCCTGTCACCAAGTGTGGTGATTTCTTTGTATGAATTGGACTATGTCTGGAATAAAAAACCTGTTTTAGAAAGAAGGATTTTTTTCATGACTCTGGTCTGGTATTTGGGAGAAAGAGTTCCTTTTCCTCTTGCGGATCCACCAAAGGGATACCAGTGAATCTTTTTAAAGAAACCTTTATATGAGTCATTCATCTTTTACTGAGTGAGTTGGGGTACGCACCTGAGGATTTTTGTTGATATAAAGAAACCGTTATATGAATGTTCTGGCTTTGCTCTGTGTAAGTTAGGGTACGCATTGAAATTGCCTCAGACGCTACCCTTACGTGTTTACAGTACCCCATGTGGTGTGAGATTCAGGCACGCTTAATTACGTGAACCTAACCTGAGGGGATTGAGGAAAAAAAAACAGCAATAAAGATACCTTTATGGGAACCCACTTACTTGTTTCTGTGTGAGTGGGGTACGCCCTTAAAACTTTCATTGTGTGGAATTCTCGATTCTAGCTGTTGTAAACGGTGCTACACATTTCTTTTCTCTCTTATTTCTTTCCATTTTGACATGAACTGGGAGCTATTTATAACGAGAAGATTCGCCTGAATGAAAGGACTCATAGGCCCGCATAATTTGGAGAAGACATCTTATACCCATTTGACAAGGGATGTGTTAAGTTTCATCACCTTTTTTTTCTTTTTCTTTATGCGCCCTGGACACAGATAAATACCAATATTTGCTTCTTCCCTGCATTACCGCCAGCAGGTGGGCTAGGAAATGTTATCCTTTTCCTGGCAGCCCCAGTGGTGGGAGAAATTAAAGGAGGAGCTGTTGACAGGTCACGTTCTGTTTGAGTTGACAATTTACTAAACAGCAGGTCTTTGCACCTCTGCACACTTGTATCTGCTGGAAAGAGAGATACAATGAAGGCTTTAAATCTAGGATTGAGCACAGTAGCCAAAATGTAGTGTTCTGATTTCAACAGATTGACCACCCTTGAATCCTGGCAAAGCGAATGAAGGGCTCCATCCACAAGTCCCACATACTTGCGGAATCGCTCCTTCTTAGCTCCTCCTTCAATTTATCCAGCTGCTTCTGCAAAAGCCTGATGAGGGGAATGACCTGACTCAAGCTGGCAGTGTCTGAACTGACTTCACGTGTGGCAAGTTTGAAGGGTTGGAGAACCTTGCACAAGATGGAAATCTTTCTCCACTGCTCTTGAGTCAGGTGCATTACCCCTCCATTGCCTATATCGTAGGTGGATGTATAGGCTTGAATGGCCTTTTGCTGCTCCTCCATCCTCTGAAGCATATAGAGTGTTGAATTCCACCTTGTTACCACCTCTTGCTTCAGTTGATGGCGGGGCAGGTTCAGGAGTGTTTGCTGGCGCTCCAGTCTTCGGCACGCAGTGGAAGAATGCCGAAAGTGGCCCGCAATTTTTCGGGTCACCGACAGCATCTCCTGCACACCCCTCTCATTTAAAAAAAAATTCTGCACCACCAAATTAATTGTATGTGCAAAACATGGGACGTGCTGGAATCTGCCCAGGTGTAATGCACGCACAATATTGGTGGCGATGTCCGATATCACAAATCCCCAGGAGAGTCCAATTGGGGTAAGCCATTCTGCGATGATGTTCCTCAGTTTCCGTAAGAGGTTGTCAGCTGTGTGCCTCTTATGGAAAGCGATGATACATAGCGTAGCCTGCCTAGGAATGAGTTGGCGTTTGCAAGATGCTGCTACTGGTGTCACTGCGGGAGGCAATACATCTACCTAGTGGGCTGTTACAGTCATATTGTCCTTAGTCTGCCCTGTTCCACTTGTCCACATGTCCGTGGTTAAGTGGACACTGGAAACAACCGCATTTTTTAGGACCATGGTGACTCTTTTTCTGACGTCTATGTACATTCTTGGTATCGCCTGCCTAGAGAAGTGGAACCTAGATGGGAATTGATACCGGGGACACAGTAACTCAAACAAATCTTTAAGTGACTCTGAACTAATGGCGGATACCAGACGCACCTCTAACACCAACATAGCTGTCAAGGCCTCAGTTATCTGCTTTGCAAAAGGATGACTGCTGTCATATTTCATCTTCCTCACAAAGGACTGTTGGACAGTCAATTGCTTACTGGAAGTAGTACAAGTGGTCTTCCAACTTCCCCTCTGGGATGACGATCGACTCCCAGCAGCAACAACAGCAGCGGCAGCAACAGCAGGCGTGCCACTCAAGGATCCTACGGAGGAATCCCGGTTAGGAGAGTCTTGACAGTGACATGACCTGCAGGACTACGGACGTTCCTGACTGAGGAGGAAGTTGACGTTGAGGGAGTTGGTGGTGTGTCTTGCAGGAGCTTGGGTACAGGAGGAAGAAGGAAGAAGGGATTTAGGTGTCAGTGGACTGCTTATGCTCTTACCCAAAGTTTCTGAACTTGACAGTGACTTCTGATGAATGCGCAGCAGGTGACGTATAAGGGAGGATGTTCCTAGGTGGTTAACATCCTTACCCCTACTTATTACAGATTGACAGAGGCAACAGATGGCTTGACACCTGTTGTCCGGATTTGAGGAGAAATAATTCCACACCGAAGAGGTGGCTTTTTTGGTAGTTTGCCCAGGCATCACAATGGGCTTCTTCGTCCCAAGGACAACAGGTGTCTCCCCCGGTGCCTGACTTAAACAAACCACATCACCATCAGAATCCTCATCGTCAACTTCCTTCTCAGCACCAGCAACACCCATATCCTCATCCTGATGTACTTCAACAGTGACATCTTCAATTTGAATATCAGGAACTGGACTGTGGGTGCTCCTTCCAGCACTTGCAGGGGGTGTGCAAATGGTGGAAGGAGCCACCTCTTCCCGTCCAGTGTTGGGAAGGTCAGGCAACCCAACCGCCGACACAATTGGACTCTCCTTGGGGATTTGTGATACAATCGCAGAACGCATAGTTCTTTTCTGTGCTCTTTCCAACTTAACTCTTTTCATTTTTCTAGCGGGAGGATGAGGGCTTCCATCATCATGGGAAGCTGAACCACTAGCCATGCACATAGGCCAGGGCCTCAGCCGTTCCTTGCCACTCCGTGTTGTAAATGGCATATTGGCAAGTTTACGTTTCTACTCATATGATTTAAATTTCTATTTTTGGTTCTTTTTACTGGACTTTGGCTCTTTGGATTTTACACGCCCTCTACTATCACATTGGGCATCGGCCTTGGCAGACGACATTGATGGTATTTCATTGTCTATGTCATGGCTAGTGGCAGAAGCTTCAGCACTAGGAGGAAGTGGTTCTTCTTGATCTTTCCCTATTTTCTCCTCAAAATTTTTGTTCTCCATTATTTTTTGGGAGTTATATGAGACAATATGCGTCACAGGAATGACTAGAATTACTGATAAAACAGGACACTACCAATGGTCTGCTGCAGCCTAACAGGTTGTTATAATTGTTATACTGCAGCAGTGGATATTATATAGCAGCAGCGTATATCGCCACTGGAATTACTGATGACACAGGACACACACTACCACTGGTCTGATGCAGCCCAACAGCTTTTTAATAATAATATAATTGTAAGTAATTTAAGTAATTTGTTATACTGCAGCAGTGGATATATATAGCAGCAGCGTATATTGTCACTGGAATTACTGATGACACAGGACACTACCACTGCTCTGATGCAGCCCAACAGCTTTTTAATAATAATATAACTGTAATTTGTTATACTGCAGCAGTGGATATATATAGCAGCAGCGTATATCCTCACTGAAATTACTGATGACACAGGACACACACTACTACTGGTCTGATGCAGCCCAACAGATTTTTAATAATAATATAATTGTAATTTGTTATACTGCAGCATATATATATAGCATACCTCCCAACTTTTGCCTTCTTGAAAGAGGGACACCCGCGCGGCGAAGCCGCGCGCGCTCCCGAAAAGGGAGCGTGGCCTACGAAAAGGTGGCGTGTCCTACGAAAGGGGGCGTGGCTTCGCGGGAGGACCCGCGATCGCGAGCCACGCCCCCGTTTTCGGCACTGAAGGGGCATGCCCAGCGCTCTGTGAGCTGCTTGCATGCCCCGTCTCCCTCTGTCTCCAATGAATAGACGCTGGGCACATGCGCACAGCGTCTATTCACCGCTGCTCTGCTAAGCAGGGCAGCGAGAGACAGAGCCTCCCAACTGCCCCCCCACCGAGGGACACTGCGGCCCGCGGGTGGGACAGCGGGACAGTCCCCAAAAAACGGGACTGTCCCGCGAAAATCGGGACAGTTGGGAGGTATGATATAGCAGCAGCGTATATATCGTCACTGGAATTACTGATGACACAGGACACTGGATATATGGCAGCAGAGAACACCAACACTGTGACTTCCTGGACTGATGCAGCACAATACACTGAGTGACTACACTGGACTGGTCTGCACAATACAGCCCCACTTTACAGCTACATTGGTTATATGGCAGCAGAGAACACCAACACTGTGACTTCCTGGACTGATGCAGCACAATACACTGAGTGACTACACTGGACTGGTCTGCACAATACAGCCCCACTTTACAGCTACATTGGTTATATGGCAGCAGAGAACACCAACACTGTGACTTCCTGGACTGATGCAGCACAATACACTGAGTGACTACACTGGACTGGTCTGCACAATACAGCCCCACTTTACAGCTACATTGGTTTTGGTTATATGGCAGCAGAGAACACCAACACTGTGACTGCCTGGACTGATGCAGCACAATACACTGAGTGACTACACTGGACTGGTCTGCGCAACACAGTCCCACTTTACAGCTACACTGGCTATATGGACTGGACTGAGCAGCACAACACTTGTCACCCCACTTTCCCGCCCGAATAAACAGAGACTGAGCACACTGAATAGTACACGTTCTCTCACTCTCCGAGACTGGAGTGAAAATTGCAGCGACGCGTGGCCCATTATATGGAATCCAAATCCGGTGAGAATCCGACAGGGGGATGATGACGTTTTGCCGAAGTCGAGAGGGAAGATCCGAGCCTGGCTCGGATCCGGACTCGGAAGCCAAGTTCGGGTGGGGGGTTCGGTTCTCTGAGAACCGAACCCGCTCATCTCTAATTTATAGCACAGTCCCATAACCTGTGATCTGTGATCAGTATACTGCAGGAGGCGCAGAATGCCCTGCACCACCTCTGTGTGATCACAGACTTTGCCAGGCAGGCACCCTCAGAGTTTCTCATCCACCCTCTGTCTCATACATACAGTATTATAGGAATATCCCGACCTTCTGAAACCGGGGTGAGTCCTTCAGGCACCCCTTGAAGTGTACCTTCACCCTCATTTTCCCAGCCTGGAATTGTGGAGGCTGCGGGAAGTGGGAGTGGGCCACAGTCACCCTCATCTGCAGAGGTGAGCCCCTAGTCTGTCTAGGCTGGGACTGCACATCCGCACTAGGGATGGCCATCGACCACCGATGATTCCTAATCATTGATGGTTTATGGCCGATGTTGAATGCTTTTGCCATCGATGGAAGAGAACCACATGGTTTCTCTCCATCGATGGCACTACATAAACCAATATTTTAAATTTTCTTTGCAAGGTGCCGAGACTCAGAGCATAGCTCCGCCCCTGTCACCTGCAAAGCCCGCACCAGGTTATGATTGGTCTGCGGGTCATTTACTGAAATACCAGGGTTGATCACTAACAGTTATGCCATCGATGACGAACACGCCGATGGCCATCCGTAGTCCACACTACAGTGATCAAACTCAAAATAAACTACAACTCCCCACAGCCCTTTCTGCAAGGAGCTCCTGGGAGCAAGGGTTTCTGGGAGCTGTAGTCTATTTAGTTTCTTCACTGCAGTGCAGTCACTTTGCAGTGCCGGACACCAGCACTAGTATAAGTGTGGCTCCTGCCGAGATTCAGCCCTATTGCTTTGGCCGCAATCCTTTGCCTCAAATCCGCTTCTGGCTGGGGGATTTCTGTGTCTAAATTAGCCCCTTGCAAGCACCTGTAATAGACTAATAATAAATTGATCAAAGCAACTTATCAATTTTGTGTATTGTTAATTTTCTTTCAGAAAGAGACATAGGGGGTCATTCCAGTCCGTTCGCAAGCAGCGGTTCTTCGCTGCGGTATGAACGGGTTGGAAATGCGCATGTGTGGCGGATGTATTGCACATGCGCGTTGTTGCCTGGCGACGATCGTCGCCGGGCAACGACAATGCCAGCGAGAAATGTGATCGCGGCGGCGATCGTAAGAAGACGGACAGGCGGGAGGCGTTCTGGGGTAGCATCCATTAGTCACATTACACCACACACTAGCGTTCGTCAGTCACATTACACCACATGGTAGCGTCCATCAGTCACAAGACACAGCACAGCAGCGTCCGTCAGTCACATAACACCGCACGGCAGCGTCCGTCAGTCATATGTCTGTCAGTCACATTACACAGAATAGTAGCGCCCGTTAGTCACATTACACCATGCGGCAGCGTCTACCAGTCACATTACACCGCACGGCAGCGTCCATCAGTCATATGTCTGTCAGTCACATTACACAGCACAGTTGTGCCCGTTAGTCACATTACACCATGCGGCACCGTCTACCAGTCACATTACACTGCACAGCAGCGTCCGTCAGTCACATTACACCGCACGGCAGCGTCCGTCAGTCACATGTCTGTCAATCACATTACACAGCATAGTAGCGCCTGCTAGCCACATTACACCATGCGGCAGTGTCTACCAGTCACATTACACACCACGGTAGCGTCCGTTAGTCACATTACACCGCCCGGCAACGTCTTTCAGTCACATTACGCTGCAAGGTAGTGTCCCTCAGTCACATTACACCGGACGGTAGCACCCATAACTCACGTTACACTGCACGGCAGCGTCTGTCAGTCACATTCCACCGCACGGCAGCGTCCGGCAGTTACATTACACCGCATGGTAGCAACCGTTACACTGCACGGCAGCGTCCTGTCAGTCATACAGATGTGTCCACATACATCTTTGCTATATCCCTCCATGTATGGCAGAGTTTTGCATGCCATAGACTCAGAGATTTAGCCATGCCTTGTGATTTTTCTTAATTTGCTTCTTTAATATGTTACTTTATACATATTCTAAATTTTAAAATTCATACACTCGCTACTCGTGAAAAACAGCTTAGCCGTGTTTTGCATGTTGTGCCAAATTTGTAAAAAAAGCAAAGATGTAAGTGGACACATCTGTATGTCTGTCAGTCACATTACACAGCACAGTAGTGCCCGTTAGTCACATTACACCACGCGGCAGCGTCTACCAGTCACATTACACCGCACGGCAGCGTCCATCAGTCATATGTCTGTCAGTCACATTACACAGCACAGTTGTGCCCGTTAGTCACATTACACCATGCGGCACCGTCTACCAGTCACATTACACTGCACAGCAGCGTCCGTCAGTCACATTACACCGCACGGCAGCGTCCGTCAGTCACATGTCTGTCAATCACATTACACAGCATAGTAGCGCCTGCTAGCCACATTACACCATGCGGCAGTGTCTACCAGTCACATTACACACCACGGTAGCGTCCGTTAGTCACATTACACCGCCCGGCAACGTCTTTCAGTCACATTACGCTGCAAGGTAGTGTCCCTCAGTCACATTACACCGGACGGTAGCACCCATAACTCACGTTACACTGCACGGCAGCATCTGTCAGTCACATTCCACCGCACGGCAGCGTCCGGCAGTTACATTACACCGCATGGTAGCAACCGTTACACTGCACGGCAGCGTCCTGTCAGTCATACAGATGTGTCCACATACATCTTTGCTATATCCCTCCATGTATGGCAGAGTTTTGCATGCCATAGACTCAGAGATTTAGCCATGCCTTGTGATTTTTCTTAATTTGCTTCTTTAATATGTTACTTTATACATATTCTAAATTTTAAAATTCATACACTCGCTACTCGTGAAAAACAGCTTAGCCGTGTTTTGCATGTTGTGCCAAATTTGTAAAAAAAGCAAAGATGTAAGTGGACACATCTGTATGTCTGTCAGTCACATTACACAGCACAGTAGTGCCCGTTAGTCACATTACACCACGCGGCAGCGTCTACCAGTCACATTACACTGCACAGCAGTGCCCGTCAGTCACATTACACCGCACGGCAGCGTCCATCAGTCACATGTCTGTCAGTCACATTACACAGCATAGTAGCGCCTGTTAGCCACATTACACCACACGGCAGTGTCTACCAGTCACATTACACACCACGGTAGCATCAATCAGTCACATTACACCTCACGGCAGCGTCTTTCAGTCACATTACGCTGCAAAATAGCGTCCGTCAGTCACAATACAACACACGGTAGTGCCCGTTACTCACGTTACACTGCACGGCAGCATCTGTCAGTCACATCCCACCGCACGGCAGCGTCCGTCAGTCACATTCCACCACACGGCAGCGTATGTCAGTCACATTACACCGCATGGTAGCACCAGTTACACTGCACGGCAGCGTCCTTCAGTCACATTACACAGCATGGCAGCGTCCATCAGTCACATTTCACTAGACAGTAGTACTTATACATTATATATATATATATATATATATATATATATATATTATTATTAAACTATAGCAGAAGGATATTCACAAACAGTAGGTTTTCAATTTCAGAGGATATTAGATTAATGTATGTGCAGTTTGTTTTTTTTTTTTTGTTTTTTTTTACAAAATCTCTACACTGATGTACAGTAATTTATCTAAAAAGTCAGAGAGACAGAATGACCACCCGCAAGGAAAGTCATTCTTAATATTATTTATTTTACTGAAATAAGTTTTAACAAACACATACCGAAGTTATAAGCAGGACTTTCATTATAAGATTCTGCACGAGGGGTGGAGAGAGGGAGAGAGAGAGACTTCAATTGTGTTCAGTAGTAGCAGTTGCCGTCTCTTCTCCAGGACCCGGCAGTCAGTATACAGGGGGTCATTCTGACCTGATCGCATGCTGCCGTTTTTCACAGCACAGTGATCAGGTCACTACTGCGCATGCGTATGCACCACAATGCGCAGGCGTGTTGTACTAGTACAAAGCGGATCGTTGCTGTGCAATGGATTTAACGAAGAATCCATCCGCACAGCCGATCGCAAGGAGATTGACAGGAAGAAAGCATTTGTGGGTGTCAACTGACCGGTTTCTGGGAGTGTTTGGAACAACGCTGGCGTGTCCAAGCGTTTGCAGGGCGAGTATCTGACGTCAATTCCGGGACCGGACAGGCTGAAGTGATCGCAAGGGCTGAGTAAGTTCTGAGCTACTCAGAAACTGCACAAACCATTTTTGTACCACTCGGCTGCACATGCAATCGCACCCTTTCACAGCAAATATACACTCCCCAGAGGGCGGTGACTATGCGTTTGCATGGCTGCAAAAAGTAGCTAGTGAGCAATCAACTCGGAATGACCTCCACAGTGCAGGAGAGCAGGGGCGGCGGAACAGAGCAAAAGGGGGAGAGTGAGTGACTCACAGACAGCCCAGTGCTGCCTGCTGTGTTTGTAATGTATATTAGCAGCGTTGCTTCCGGCAGGGTAGGAGCAGGGCGCAGCGCTACTAATATACAGTAAACTGCAGCGGGCAGCACTGCAGCTGGTGGCAGGCAATCAGTGTGGATGCGGATGGTGCGCCCACAGAGCAACTGCGCTGTGTGCTAAGCACCATCCACCCACACCTAGTTACGGCCCTGGCAACATAGGTTTAATAATACATTAAATTAGTGTAATAGACACAGAGGATTACAAAGTTACAATCGGGTATTCTCTATTATTAAATAATAAGTGAGGAGGTTCCACTTTCCACCCCCCCCCCTCCCCTTCTATTAAATTAGATAGTTCTCATAGAAAAAAATCACATTATAATATGCATTGGAAAGACAAAATAATAAATAAATATACATGAAATAGTATTAATAAAATATAAAGATGCAGATCAGAAAATGATGATGCAACCCAGGAGGTTCTACAGATAGAGAAGAGAAAAATTTCTCCTAAGCAATTTGGCGTAATGCAAATTAAACACCTATAGTACTGAATTTAACTCAATAGTTGAATTCAGTCCCACAGGGTGTAGACTATAAAATTTTAGCATACAGTAGACTTCTCTACGACATAGAGTATTGTATCTATCGCCTCCTCTATTGGTCCGAGGTATTGATTCTAGGTCAATGATAGATAAACTTGCAGGGTTACCATTATGGAACACATTGAAATGACGAGGGACACTGTGTTTAATATTCCTATTGATTATATTGCATCTGTGTTCCCTAAATCTTATTCTCAAAGACCTTGTTGTCCTACCTACATAATGTAGGCCACAGCCACAGATAAGTACATATACCACATAAATGGTATCACAATTTATAAAAGATTATTTAATATGGATCTTTTTGATGTGGTATGTTGACAAATAAAGTCCTTCTATCCATATATGTGCACATGGTACATCTCACTTTTCCACATTTAAAAAAAAACCATGTGGTCTCTGTATCAACCATTCTGACTGATGTGAATCGCTTGGGTTTTTTATTTTCTGTAGATGACTTGGTGCCAAGATATTTTTAAGTGATTTATTTTTCATGAAAATTACCTGTGGTTTTTCGGATGGGATGTCCCCCAATATGTTGTCCTGCCTAAGTATTCCGTAATTGATAATACCTCTGTAAGTGCTTTTTGTAATAGATTCTCTGGGTACCCACAAATCCTAAATGAATCTAGCATAACCGATGATTGTTCTTTGAAAGTTTCTAAATGTGTGCAATTTCATCTTAGATGCGTGAGTTGGCCTTTAGGGATGTTATCTTTCCAAGGTTTGTAGTGGGCACTCTGATAATTTAGAAATGCATTTGTGTTGACACTCTTAGTAAAATTAAAAGGAATGATCTGATTATTAATGATCTTGATGGTCACATCCAGGAAATCGACCCAAGAATTGTTAAACTGTGAGGTGAAAGATAAATTCTAAGAATTAGAATTAAGGTGACAAACAAAAGAATTAGCTAGTGAAAGATCCCCATCCCAAACGATAAACATATCATCAATGCAGTGCCAGATTAAGGTCCACATGGGCCTGGAGCTGAAATTTATGAAGGGCCTATTGCGTGCCACGCAGTGGGTGTTATTAGCATCACAGAATTTCTCCCTGGTAGGGTAGGGGTGTGTGGTGGCATACTACATCACTGCACTTCCTCCTCACACTACATCTCTTCACTATGGAAGAGATGTATTAAGCAGCAATAAAAGTGGAGAAGTGAGCCAGTGGAACTGCTCTGTATACTTTTATAGTATGCAAATTATAAATGTTACGTCAATGCTGATTGGTTGCCATGGGCAACTTTTCCACTGGCTCACCTCTCCGCTCTTATCACTGCTTAGTACAATCAGTACTACACTACATCTCTGCACTATGGGGCATATTTATTACAATCCACATCTCAGATGTGAATAGAATGTGATAAATTCGACCAAAATCGCATTGAGATGACTGAATACATCACAAGGATGTATCAATTATCATATTCAGAGACAGAGCTTGTGAGAGAGCTCTGTCCTTACGAATCCGGTTACAGTGAGACGGGCAGAAGCACGGGTCGAAGGGAGTAGTGCCACAGGTGGGGAGGGAGGCAGAGATACATTTGGAGAGGGAGACGGAAGAGTAGATGGACAGGTGGAGAGGAAAATAGAGATACAGGTGGAGAGGGGGGCAAAGATACAGGTGGGGAGGGAGATAGAGATGCATTTGGAGAGGTGGAGAGGGAGGTGGAAGCACAGGTAGAGAGAAGGTAGAACCACAGGTAGGGTGGAAGGCAGAGATACAGCTGGATAGGGGGGCAGAGTCACATGTGTAAACGGGGCCATAAGCACAGGTGGTGAAGGGACACAGTGGGGAGAATGCAGAGAAACAAGTAGGGAGGGGGCAAAGACCCAAGTGGGGAACGAGGCAGAGGCGCAAGTAGGAAGGCACAGGTGGCAAGAGGGGTGGACACACAGGCAGTTAAGGTGGCAGAGAGACAGACAAGTAGTGAAGGTGGCAGAGACACAAGTGTGAGAGGTAGGTGGAAGCACAGGTTGAGAGAAGGCAGAAACGTGTGGAGAGGGGGCAGAGACACAGGTGGGGAGGGGGCAGAGACACAGGTGGGGAGGGGGTAAAGATACAGGTGGGGAGGGGGTAGAGATACAGGTGGAGAGGGAGACAGAGATACAGGTGGAGATGGTCAGAGACACAGGTGGGGAGGGGGTAGAGATACAGGTGGAGAGGGAGACAGAGATACAGGTGGAGAGGGAGACAGAGACACAGGTGGAGAGGGGGTAGAGACACAGGTGGGGAGGGGGTAGAGATACAGGTGGAGAGGGAGACAGAGACAAAGGTGGAGAGGGGGCAGAGACACAGGTGGAGAGGGGGCAGAGACACAGGTGGAGAGGGGGCAGAGACACAGGTGTGGAGGAAGGCAGAGACACAGGTGGGGAGGGGATAGAGATATGGGTAGGGAGGGACACAGACACAGGGATAGAGATACAGGTGGAGAGGGGATAGAGATACAGGTGGAGAGGGGATAGAGATACAGGTGGAGAGGGAGCAGGAACAAGTGGAGAGGGAGCAGAGATACAGCAGGAGATGGAGTAGGAACAGGTGGAGAGGGAGCAGGGATACAGGCGGAGAGGAAGCAGGAACAGGTGAAGAGGGAGCAGGGATATAGGTGGAGAGGGAGCAATGATACAGGTGGAGAGGGGGCAGACATACAGGTGGGGAGGGGGCAGAGATACAGGTGGAGAGGGAGCAGGGATACAGGTGGAGAGGGAGCAACGATACAGGTGGGGAGGGAGCAATGATACAGGTGGGGAGGGGGCAGAGATGCAGGTAGGGAGGGGGCAGAGATACAGGTGGGGAGGGGGCAGAGATACAGGTGGGGAGGTGGCAGATACAGGTGAAGAGGGAGCAACGATACAGGTGGGGAGGGAGCAACGATACAGGTGGGGAGTGGGCAGAGATGCAGGTGGGGAGGGGGCAGAGATACAGGTGGGGAGGGGGCAGAGATACAGGAGGGGAGGGGGCAGAGATACAGGTGGAGAGGAAAGCATTAGGGAGGCCAATCCCAGGCCGTTTTTTCAATCCCGGGATTCAGGATTGAAAAACGCTCAATCCTGGGATTCCCGGGATTGCAGTAGGGATCATTGAAGGGTGTAGGGAGCAGCGCTGGAGGGAGGGTGTTGGTAGCGGCATGGGAGGGAGGGTATAGGTAGCGGTGCGGGAAGGTGTAGGTAGCGGCGCGGGAGGGTGTAGGTAGCGGCGCGGAAGATAGGCAGTTAGAGAGCACTGCATGGAGGGAGGGTGGGTGTAAGTAATACTACTTACTGTTAGATGGACGGCAGCCATGGACACACTGAACGCGGCAGCATTTCAAATGAAGCGCCGGCCGCCATCCAATCAGAGCTGGCGGACCGGCAGCCAATCAGGGAAGCGGTCGCAGCAGTCGCTCCTGATTGGCTGCCACTACTGCAGCATCTTCCCTGATTGGCTGTCGGTCCGCCAGCTCTGATTGGCTGGCGACCGGCGCTACATTTGAATTGCCGCCGCGTTCAGCGTATGTCCATGGCTGCCGCCCGCCTAATGGTAGTAAGTAGTATTACTTACACCCACCCTCCCGCACATGCGCAATGTAATCCCGTGAATCCCGGGATTGGAGGCTCCAATCCCGGGATTCAAATCCGGGCATTTTTGGGCCCAAATCCAGGGATCTCGCCGATCCCGATCCCGGGATTGGCCTCCCTAGAAAGCATAGATACTGGTGGAAGAGCAGCACATAACTGGGTTGGAGCAAAAATGCTGTCATGGGGTGGAGCATATCCAGAGGAAGAGCTGTGACCCCTGTGATAACTACTGCATTGTGAAATTCCTGGCAACTAAGTAGTTGAACTCTGTCCTAAACGGTTAATTACTCACCACCACCCCCAGTCATCCCCACTGACCTCCAGCTGTACTTACTTGCTGCCGATCTAGCTTCAAAAATTCTGAACTTCAAGTTCTTAATCTGACATCGTGACTGCGGAGCCTCTAAACTTCCAACTGGTACAGTAACAGGAGGTGGGCTTGTGACAGGTGCGGGAGGCAGAGTTTCTGACAGGTGCAGGAGGCGGAGCTATTGATGGCTGTGGAGCTTCTGGCGGCTGCTGGAGGCGGAGCTTCTGTTGGGGCAGAGCTTCTGTCGGGGGGGGGGGGCAGGGGCGGAGCTTCTGATGGCTGCGGGAGGCGGAGCTTCTGTTAGGTGCTGGAGGTAGAGCTTCTGACGGCAACGGAGGGAAGAGCTTCTGACGGCTGCAGAGGTGGAGTTTCTGTCAGGTGAGGGAGGCGCGGCTTCTGTCTGGTGTGCAAAGCGGAGTTTCTGATGGGTATGGGAGGTAGAGCTTTAGCAAAAACGGGGCGGAGCTTCTTACAGGTCGGAGATGGTGTTTCGGCTGGCCCAGAGTCTGACTGTGAGATAGCAAGGAGTTTTGTCGGCTGGCTGGGGTGAGGGAAGGGAGTGAGCTGCTGGTGGTGACAGGAAACTTTTCCCTGTCAACACTGGCAGCACTGCAGGGGATCCTGTGGGCCTATTTTTAGTGGGGGGCCTGGAGCTGCAGCTCCATCCGCCCCATTGTTAATCCGGCCCTGCATCAATGTAACGGCCATAGAAGACCAGATTCAATGTGTTCCATAATGGTAACCCCGCAAGTTTAACTATCATTGGCCTAGAATCAATACCTCGGACCAATATGCATATTATAATGTGACTTTTCCTATAAGAACTATCTAATTCAATAGAAGGGGGGGGGGGGGGGGGGAGTGGAACCTCCCCGCTTATTATTTGATTACAGAGAATACCCGATTGTAACTTTGTAATCCTCTGTGTCTATTATCTATAAGCCAGAAGCAGCAGAAAAATGTCTTTATCTATAGCTATGGTTATGATTTCTAAAGAACCGAATATATGTAACCGAAAATTCTATGTACCTTTTTTTTACTTTAAATTTGGTTACCGTGACAACACTTTTTTTTTTTTTTTTTTTACACGATTGACTAAACATTAATAAACCTATGCTGCTATGAGCTTATAGTACTCATAAGTTTGCTATTTTGGTTAGTTAACATCTAAAAATTGTTTAATATTAAATTCCGACTTACAGTTGTCATGACAACCACCTTTACTAACTCTATTCATGTGACCAGGGAGACCAATCGGGTCTTCAGATATACAGAACATATTTCCCGATGGTGGAGCACATGACTATGGTGCGGTCATGTAACTGTATGCGGTCAGGTGACTGGGAATTGTGATCTATATGTATTCACTACAAAGGCTGCAGTGTTTTGGTCCGGTCACGTGACCGGGACCATGATCGCAATTCTGGGCCTGCGATTGGCTTCTTAGGGACACGTGATCGGATAGTGATCGAGTGACCAACAAATGACTTCCTGATTCTGATATAAACAGTTTTATAATGATAGATGTTTTTTCAATACTCGTTTTTTGAATATCTCGAGATGTTAATTTGGTTAGTAAGATTGCCTTCTTAACTTTGTACTTATATAACTGACAACGGATGGCATAATTATTATACACACACATGCAAGTGTTTGTCTCGATCATGGGGTTATATAAGTGTGCTCCTTGGACAATCCATTTATGCTTCTAATGAAACTCTGTGCTGCTTTGCCCAGAGAAACGTATCAAGCTGCAAGCTGCTCCACATTGTCTCCAGTCACCACCTACAGAGATTTCTTTGGACTTATTGGATCCATTTGGACTGAGCTCAATTCCTTCTAAAACAATGGTCTCCAACCTTAATTGGGGTGTGAGCTACTTTCAGAAAATAAAACCTCTGGAAGAGCTCCCCCTTTCCCCCCAATGCACGTGCATTCCTGTGAAAGTGTGTGTTGCCTCAGAAAAGTGGGTGTGGTCTCACAAATGTGGATGTGGCCTTGCAACAGTAATGCTCCCTGTGTAGTGCCAGATACACAAGTATGCCCCCGCATAGTGCCAGATACACAAATAATACCCCCCAGCAGTGCCAGATATACAAGTAATGCCCCTCAGCAGTGCCAGATACACAAATAATGCCCCCCCAGCAGTGCCAGATACACAAATAATGCCCCCCAGCAGTGCCAGATACACAAATAATGCCCCCCAGCAGTGCCAGGTACACAAATAATGCCCCCCAGCCATTTCAGATACACAAATAATGCCTCCCAGCAGTGCCAGATACACAAATAATGCCCCCCCAGCAGTGCCAGATACACAAATAATGCCTCAGCAGTGCCAAAACAAACTGTACAATCACATTATGCTCCAATATGCTCCATCAGTATACACATGCATTGTGCTGATTATTGCAGCCATTGCCTCACCTATTTAGACTCTAAATAGGTGTGGTGATGGCTGCAAAAATCAGCACAATGCATGTGTTTACTAGTGATGAACGGGTTCGGTTCCTCGGAAACCGAACCCCCCCGAACTTCACCCATTTTACACGGGTCCGAGGCATACTCGGATTCTCCCGTATGGCTCGGTTAACCCGAGCGCGCCCGAACGTCATCATCCCGCTGTCGGATTCTCGCGAGATTCGGATTCTATATAAGCAGCCGCGCGTCACCGCCATTTTCACTCGTGCATTGGAAATGTTAGGGAGAGGACGTGGCTGGCGTCCTCTCCGTTTATTAATGTTGATGCAAATATTTGTGCTTATTGCTTAATTGTGGGGACTGGGGAGCAGCTGTATTATATAGGAGGAGTACAGTGCAGAGTTTTGCTGATCAGTGACCACCAGTTTTATCCGTTCTCTGTCTGAAAAATGCTCCATATCTGTGCTCAGTGTGCTGCATATATCTGTGCTCACACTGCTTTATTGTGGGGACTGGGGACCAGCAGTATTATATAGGAGGAGTACAGTGCAGAGTTTTGCTGACCAGTGACCACCAGTATTATACGTTGTCTGCCTGAAAAACGCTCCATATCTGTGCTCAGTGTGCTGCATATATCTGTGCACACACTGCTTTATTGTGGGGACTGGGGACCAGCAGTATTATATAGGAGGAGTACAGTGCAGAGTTTTGCTGACAGTGACCACCAGTATATATAGCAGTACGGTATGGAAGGCCACTGCTCTACCTACCTCTGTGTCAAGTATACTGTCCATCTAGATTCTATACCTGTGGTGCATTTTAGATTTGCAGTTTGCTGACAGTGACCACCAGTATATATAGCCGTACGGTACGGAAGGCCACTGCTCTACCTACCTCTGTGTCATCAAGTATACTATCCATCTAGATTCTATACCTGTGGTGCATTTTAGTTTTGCAGTTTGCTGACAGTGACCACCAGTATATATAGCAGTACGGTACGGAAGGCCACTGCTCTACCTACCTCTGTGTCGTCAAGTATACTATCCATCTAGATTCTATACCTGTGGTGCATTTTAGTTTTGCAGTTTGCTGACAGAGACCACCAGTATATATAGCAGTACGGTATGGAAGGCCACTGCTCTACCTACCTCTGTGTCGTCAAGTATACTATCCATCTAGATTCTATACCTGTGGTTCATTTTAGTTTTGCAGTTTGCTGACAGTGACCACCAGTATGTATAGCCGTACGGTACGGAAGGCAACTGCTCTACCTCCCTCTGTGTCGTCAAGTGTACTATCCATCTAGATTCTATACCTGTGGTGCATTTCAGTTTTGCAGTTTGCTGACAGTGACCACCAGTATATATAGCAGTACGGTACGGAAGGCCACTGCTCTACCTACCTCTGTGTCGTCAAGTATACTATCCATCTAGATTCTATACCTGTGGTGCATTTTAGTTTTGCAGTTTGCTGACAGTGACCACCAGTATATATAGCAGTACGGTACGGAATGCCGCTGCTCTACCTACCTCTGTGTCGTCAAGTATACTATCCATCCATACCTATGGTGCATTTCAGTTGTGCGCAGTATATATAGTAGTAGGCCATTGCTATTAATACTGGCATATAATTCCACACATTAAAAAATGGAGAACAAAAATGTGGAGGTTAAAATAGGGAAAGATCAAGATCCACTTCCACCTCGTGCTGAAGCTGCTGCCACTAGTCATGGCCGAGATGATGAAATGCCATCAACATCGTCTGCCAAGGCCGATGCCCAATGTCATAGTAGAGAGCATGTAAAATACAAAAAACAAAAGTTCAGTAAAATGACCCAAAAATCTAAATTGAAAGTGTCTGATGAGAAGCGTAAACTTGCCAATATGCAATTTACGGCACGGAGTAGCAAGGAACGGCTGAGGCCCTGGCCTATGTTCATGGCTAGTGGTTCAGATTCACATGAGGATAGAAGCACTCATCCTCTCACTAGAAAACTGCAGTGCCACTCCTAGATGGGCCAGGTGTTTGTGTCGGCCACTTGTGTCGCTTAGCTTAGTCACACAGTGACCTTGGTGCGCCTCTTTTTTTCTTTGCATCATGTGCTGTTTGGGGACTATTTTTTTGAAGTGCCATCCTGCCTGACACTGCAGTGCCACTCCTAGATGGGCCAGGTGTTTGTGTCGGCCACTTGTGTCGCTTAGCTTAGTCACTCAGCGACCTTGGTGCGCCTCTTTTTTTCTTTGCATCATGTGCTGTTTGGGGACTATTTTTTTGAAGTGCCATCCTGCCTGACACTGCAGTGCCACTCCTAGATGGGCCAGGTGTTTGTGTCGGCCACTTGGGTCGCTTAGCTTAGTCACACAGCTACCTCATGGCGCCTCTTTTTTTCTTTGCATCATGTGCTGTTTGGTGACAATTTTTTTGAAGTGCCATCCTGCCTGACACTGCAGTGCCACTCCTAGGTGGGCCAGGTGTTTGTGTCGGCCACTTGTGTCGCTTAGCTTAGTCACACAGCGACCTTGGTGCGCCTCTTTTTTTCTTTGCATCATGTGCTGTTTGGGGACTATTTTTTGAAGTGTCATCCTGCCTGACACTGCAGTGCCACTCCTAGATGGGCCAGTTGTTTGTGTAGGCCGCCACTTGTGTCGCTTAGCTTAGTCACACAGCGACCTTGGTGCGCCTCTTTTTTTCTTTGCATCATGTGCTGTTTGGGGACAATTTTTTTGAAGTGCCATCCTGCCTGACACTGCAGTGCCACTCCTAGATGGGCCAGGTGTTTGTGTCGGCCACTTGTGTCGCTTAGCTTAGCCATCCAGCGACCTCGGTGCAAATTTTTGGACTAAGAATAATATTGTGAGGTGTGAGGTGTTCAGAATAGACTGAAAATGAGTGTAAATTATGGTTATTGAGGTTAATAATACTATGGGATCAAAATGACCCCCAAATTCTATGATTTAAGCTGTTTTTGAGGGTTTTTTGTAAAAAAACACCCGAATCCAAAACACACCCGAATCCGACAAAAAATTTTCAGGGAGGTTTTGCCAAAACGCGTCCGAATCCAAAACACGGCCGCGGAACCGAATCCAGAACCAAAACACAGAACCCGAAAAATTTCCGGTGCACATCACTAGTGTATACTGATGGAGCATAATGAGGTTGTAGCACAGCCACATTATGCTCCATCATAATACACCGGCGTTGTGCTGACATCAGCTGTCACCATACACAGAAGCCTTAAATAATATGACTGCTGGCACTAACCCTGACTAAATGTCGCTATCATGCCTTGTTTGGATGGTTCGGATGGCATGGGGTGCGGGCTCTGGCACACTCTATGCTGCTCAGGGGCACAGATGGAGGAGGTATTGGTGGCGCCATCAGCGCTCCCAGCCACATACAGCCCATCCCGGCCGCACACAGCAGCTCCCGTCCGTGCACAGCTGTACATGGATGCTGCCCACTCCCCGAGTCCCTGCAATGTAAATATGCCAGATGAGATGAGCGGCTGGATACCGCCCGCTGTAAGCGAGCTACCCGGTGGCGAACGACGGGTTAGCGACTGCTGCTCTAAAACACCATGACATGGACACCTACAGGATTTAAAAGTGATTCCCTTACCATCTGGCAAATTGCAATATCTGCCAAGGGATCGCCATGAATTATCCTTGTGCTGGTAATATCGCATTGAATCAGTTGGTGTAAAAACTATTGGGGGATACAAGAAGTCATATTTCATGTTACATCATTACCGGTCTGGTGATATTAATAATGAGTAAGTGTTTGGAGCACAATTTTTTTTACATTTTTTTATAATAAATATGTTACATTTATGATCCCATCCGTCTGTTTTTAATACAGTGTATGAAATAAGAGTAACAACAGCGCTGGTATACTATTTTTCTCTAGCAATTCTAAACTCCTTGTGGCTTTAGACGGTACCTAAAGGGCCCTACACACTATGCGATCCGCTGCCGAGCTGCCCAACAGCTGATTCGGCCGACAGGCAACCCAGTGGCGCGGGGGCAGTGACGGGAGGGAGTGAAGTTTCTTCACTCCCCCCGTCACCCGGCTCCATAGTAGTGCAGGCAAATATGGACGAGATCGTCCATATTGGCCTGCATGCACAAGTGACGGGGCACCAGCGATGAACAAGTGCGGGGCCGCGCATCGTTCATCGTTTCTGCCTCCACACTGAATGATATGAACGGTATCTCGTTCATTAATGAACGAGATCGTTCATATCTTTCAGTAATATCGCCCAGTGTGTAGGGCCTTTAACTCATGCTAAATATACATATAATAAAAAAATTCTTCAGGGTAAAACAGTGCAAAACTTTATTAAATACATTATTCCTTCTTTTGTGGTCTGTCGTATGCCTTAATAGCATAAGAGGGAAATATATCTGTGACAGAAAGTGATAAGACTTTAATTATACTGTAGTATGTAGTATGTACAAGAAAAAATAACACAATGCATATCGAAATCGAAAGTCAGCCTTGCAGAAGGAATGACAAAGGAATTTGTGGCTGAATCAATTGAAATGCAAAATGCTTAGTAGAGATCCAGTATAATCCTCTGAAATAAGGGACTTTCAGAAGAGAATGTTCTCAGATAATGTACAGTATGTGGATGATCTTTATTACATTCCTCTGAACACAGTACACAGGGAATGTTTTATCACTGGCACCAAATTTTCTAAACATTTCACTGCGGGATACTTTCTAATAAAGCTTGTTTGTCAGTGACCATTAGCCATGTATTGTGCTATATTAGTTTGTGGGTACTGTGAATTATGATCTTAATAATTGGGCTGCTGTTTGATTAATTTATGCAGCCTAGTAAGACTTTTTGAAAGCTAAGCAGGAGAGAAAGCTAAACAGAGACAGCAGGTTTCTGATGCACAGAAGGAAGAGGAAACTCAGATTTGGCCCACAGTTTATGCAGCTTTGTCCAGATTTCTACCAAGGACCATATATTTGTAGAACATGGGCCCTCATTCCGAGTCGTTCGCTCGGTAATTTTCTTCGCATCGCAGCGTTTTTCAGCTTAGTACGCATGCGCAATGTTCGCACTGCGACTGCGCCAAGTAATTTTGCTATGAAGATAGTTTTTTTACTCACGGCTTTTTCTTCGCTCCGGCGAACGTAATGTGATTGACAGGAAATGGGTGTTACTGGGCGGAAACACAGCGTTTTATGGGCGTGTGGATGAAAACGCTACCGTTTCCGGAAAAAACGCAGGAGTGGCTGGAGAAACGGAGGAGTGTCTGGGCGAATGCTGGGTGTGTTTGTGACGTCAAACCAGGAACGACAAGTACTGAACTGATTGCAGATGCCGAGTAAGTCTGAAGCTACTCTGAAACTGCTAAGTAGTTTGTAATCGCAATATTGCGAATACATCGTTCGCAATTTTAAGAAGCTAAGATTCACTCCCAGTAGGCGGCGGCTTAGCGTGTGTAACTCTGCTAAAATCGCCTTGCGAGCGAACAACTCGGAATGAGGGCCATGATGTTTACATTTGCAGAAATCCAGTAATAGATGGGAGGAATATTTCAGCAGAATGATGAGGGCAGGGTTGGACTGGCCCACAGGGGTACAGGGGGGAAAACTCCAGTGGGCCCATAGGAGTGCGCAGAACATTTTATTAGGGGGTGCACCATTGGAGGGGCGTGGTTAGCACTACCTACTGGGCATGTCTAGCACCATCTATTGACACTTAATACAATGTAAATCACATACCAAGAGAGGTGTGACCACTGGAAACGGGGGCATGTCAACATGACATGCATCTGTTTCTCATCACTCTTGGAGCATTCCTTTCCATTTCATATGCACCTTACCTATATGGTGGTTTATCACAACAGGGAACCTCTGAAGAAATGCCCTGCCTACAGCGTCTTCAGTCTGTAATCACTATTCATGTAGAAAATCGTATGGGTCGGAAGATGTCTGTTTGTGTAGGAATATAACCAAGATCATCATCATGCAACAGAGGTTCAACCAGACTCGTGTCATCTCCTGACCCCTCTATCTTTCAACCGCAACATCATCTCCTCACTGTGTCTCTCAACCACACCCTCATTTCCCAGTTGCATCTCAGCCACACCATCATCTCACCTCCTTGCGTCGTCTCTCACCCCCATCATCTCCCTGCCATGCATATCTCACAATCCACCTCACTTTGTGTCTTTCGGTCTCCCCCTTCTCTCTGTGCCTCTCAGTCCCCCTTCACTCAATGCCTCTCACCCTTCATTCTGTGTCTTTCAGCCTGCCCTCTCCACTTTGTGTCTTTCAGCCTCCACCTCCCTTCATTCTATGTCCAGTGCTTCTTACACACATCCCCACAGTAGTAGGGCCCCTTACACAATGCCCTTAGTAGTAGTGCCCCTTACACAATGCTCACAGTAGTTGTGTCCCTTACACAATGCCCACAGTAGTAGTGCCCCTTACACAATGCCCACAGTAGTTGTGCCCCTTACACAATGCCCACAGTAGTAGTGCCCTTACACAATGCTCACACAGTAGTTGTGCCCCTTACACAATGCCCACAGTAGTAGTGCCCCTTACACAATGCTCACACAGTAGTTGTGCCCCTTACACAATGCCCACAGTAGTAGTGCTGCTTACACAATGCCCACAGTAGTTGTGCCCCTTACACAATGCCCACAATAGTAGTGCCCCTTACACAATGCCCATAGTTGTGTCCCTTACACAATGTCCATAGCAGTAGTGCCCATTACACAAATCTCACACAGTAGTTGTTCCGCTTACACAATGTCCATAGTTGTGCCCCTTACACAAGGTCTATAGCAGTAGTGCCCCTTACACAATGCCCATAGTAGTGCCCATTACACAATGCTCACACAGTAGTTTTGCCCCTTACACAATGCCCATACAGTAGTTGTGCCCCTTACACAGTTCCCACAATAGAAGTGCCCCTTACACAATTGCCCTCAGTAGTAATGCCCCTGACACAATGCCCATAACAGTAGTGCCCCTTAAACAATGTCCTCACACTAGTTGTGCCCCTTACACAATGCCCATAATAGCAATTCACCTTACACAATGCCCACTGCAGTTTTGCCCCTTACACAATGCCCACACATAGTTGTGCCCCTTACACAATGCCCACACATAGTTGTGCCCCTCATGTAATGCCCGCACGTAGTTGTGCCACTTACACAATGCCAACACATAGTTGTGTTACTAACACAATGCCCACACATAGTTGTGCCCCTTACACAATGCCAACAAGTAGTTGTGCCCCTCATGTAATGCCAACACGTAGTTGTGTTACTTACACAATGCCCACACATAGTTGTGCCTCTCAGTCCTCCCTTCACTCAATGCCTTTCTCCCTTCATTCTATGTCTTTCAGCATGCCCTCTCCACTTTGTGTCTTTCAGCCTCCACCTCCCTTCATTCTGTGTCCAGTGCGTTTTACACACAATGCCCACAGCAGTAGTGCCCCTTATACAATGCCCACAGTAGTTGTGCCCCTTACACAATGCCCACAGTAGTAGTGCCCTTACACAATGCTCACACAGTAGTTGTGCCCCTTACACAATGCCCACAGTAGTAGTGCCCTTACACAATGCTCACACAGTAGTTGTGCCCCTTACACAATGCCCACAGTAGTAGTGTCCCTTACACAATGCCCACAGTAGTTGTACCCCTTACACAATGCCCACAATAGTTGTGCCCCTTACACAATGCACATAGTTGTGTCCCTTACACAATGTCCATAGCAATAGTGCCCCTTACACAATGCTCACACAGTAGTAGTGCCCCTTACACAATGTCCATAATTGTGTCCCTTACACAATGTCTATAGCAGTAGTGCCCCTTACACAACGCCCATAGTAGTAGTGCCCATTACACAATGCTCACACAGTAGTTTTGCCCCTTACACAATGCCCATACAGTAGTTGTGCCCCTTACACAGTTCCCACAATAGACGTGCCCCTTACACAATGCCCACAGTAGTAATGCCCCTGACACAATGCCCATAACAGTAGTGCCCCTTAAACAATGTACACACAGTAGTTGTGCCCCTTACACAATGCCCATAATAGCAATTCACCTTACACAATGCCCACTGCAGTTGTGCCCCTTACACAATGCCCACACATAGTTGTGCCCCTTACACAATGCCCCCATGTAGTTGTACCCATTACACAATGCTCACACTTAGTTGTGCCCCTTCCGCAATGTCCACACGTAGTTGTGCCCCTTACACAATGCCAACACATAGTTGAGTCCCTTACGCAATGCCCACACATAGTTGAGCCCATTACACAATGCCAACACATAGTTGTGCCCCTTACACAATGCCAACACGTAGTTCTGCCCTTCATGTAATGCCGACACATAGTTGTGCCGCTTACACATTGCCAACACATAGTTGTGTTACTTACACAATGCCCACACATAGTTGTGCCCCTTACACAATGCCAACATGTAGTTGTGTCCCTTACACAATGCCCACATGTGGTTGTGCTCCTTACACAATGCCAACACGTAGTTGTGTTACTTACACAATGCCCACACATAGTTGTGCCCCTTACGCAATGCCCATAGTAGTTCCCCTTACACAATGCCCACACAGTAGTTGTGCCCATTACACAATGCCCACAAATGTAGTGCCCCTTAAACAATGCCCACACAGTAGCTGTGCCTCTTACACAATGCCCATATAGTAGTGCCCCCTCACACAAAATCCATAGTAATAGTGCCCCTCAGACAATACCCATAGTTGTGCCCACTACACAGCCCCCATAGTTGTGGCCCTTACGCAATTCTACCTCAGAGTCCTCCTCCTCCTAGGAACGCTGTGGCGTGGCACACAAGTAGAGAGAGAGACAGCAGCACGGGCAGGAGGGAGGGCGCTTGGCGTGACGTCATCAAGAGGCGGAGCAGGGAGAAGTTTCCGTCTTCACTGCTGTGTGCACCCACTGTGGCCACTCAAAGTAAATTGACAGTCCTGATCGGGCAGCAGGCGGCAGGCGGCAGGAACGGGGGACAGGGGACGGGAATGAGCAACACTCTCAGCGGTCCAGGCATAGCGTGTGTGAGGGGGTGCCAGACATTAGGGGGTGCCTGTGCACACCAGGCACCCCCCGTGCACACGCCTATGGGTGGGCCCCACTGCCTGGGGCCTCACCTGCTCCTCTAAGGATCAGGTTCCAGGCTGTGCACTTGATTTATACATAACACATATGTTAACGCACAGGACTATGGTGTATTTTCTGCAGTGCATTGCTGTTATTAATCTAGTACATTGCATGCACTATCAGTATTTATAATATGTACTTACTGTATCAAGGGCCCAGACCATGCACTCTCTAAAGGTTATCCAAACCTTTGTGTAGACTGGCCACACCCCTACCATTGCATCCCCTCGGTGGGCCCTTCATGCTCCAATCCAACACTGGATGAGGGTCCTAAAAGTATGACGTATGTACACCACGGCAAAACCAAAGTGTAAAAGGTACTCAGTATAGATCCAACAGTACATTTTTAACAATAATACAGTTTGCAGTTATAACCCACTATTTACATAGTTATATCCTTATTCAGAATTTTTTTTAGCATCCATATTTTCAAACTATGCCACAGTAGTCAATCTAACTTGACATTGCCCTGCCCAGAACTGGCCTTTATAAGAGGCCTGTATAGTTTACACATATTATATGGTATCTAATAAGGTATTAGGAGTAAACTACTATATTCCTAGATACGGCAGATTTCTTGCACAAGGAATCTTAAAGAAGCTCATTAGCTGCACGCTTACAGCAAATTGCTACTCAACTATAAATGTTTTTGTGTAAAAAAATTTCTGCTGTGGTGGCGTGTGCGGTATAAATTGTTAGAGGCCATATATATTATATATTGCACACAGCAACAGGTTTGCTACAATTGTTGCCTGATTATATCCAGCTGCACACTTGCAGCAAAGTACTACTCTACTATCTCTGTGTGCAGTATTTTCTGCTGTGGTGGCGTATATGGCATAAATTATTTGAGGCCTCATATATTATATACAGCAATAGGTTTGCTATAATTGTTGCCTGATTATATATCATCATCATATGCAAGTGGACGCCCGTGCATAAAAAAATCTTTTTCATATGCTAACTGTCCTTAATGTAATTTTACTTATGCATTATGACTAATATTGCTACAAATTCAATTTCATGGGCATGAGACAAATTAAAATACTGAATACACGACTGATTCAGTTCACCTCTGACATACAACTCGGTCGATACGGGTATTGGGATTGACTGAACGGGCAGATTAAGAAATTGCGGACATACCCCGCTGGAGATGCCCGATCTCGTCTGATCTTGGAAGCCAAGCAGTGGAGGGCCGGGTCAGTACTCGGATGGGAGACCACCTTGGAACACCCTGGTACTGCAAAATATTCTTCTGCCCTATCTAGAGTGATCCCTAATAATACCAATTGGCATTCAGTTCTGTATGACCTATGATTCAATTCTCTACGACTACTTAATCCTAAATAGGACTGCTGTAGAATAAATGATGGTCATACACTATACAAAGGTGTTACTGTTATCTCAGTAAAACCAATAGCCCATATATTTGATCTCCGGTTTCTATTGTGGTATCGAAAACCACATTAATTGCACATAATAGAGTGTTATATTTTCGCGTAGCTACACTATTTTACGTATTACTTACTCCTACAATTATATTTTTAATGAATTAATAAAATTATGTTTTATCAGAATTGATTAATATAATCCTCTGAATTGAGTGCTCCCACACAAGAGTCTACTTTCCAACTTTTCTTCTTTGTTGGGTTTTCTTAGTTTACACATAGACAGGACAGATGCAGTGGTGGTGACTATATAGTACTTGTTAGGGCCACTGGTATTTAGATTGAAAGAACAATAGTAATCAATATCATTGAGATAAACAGTCATGACATCAAGAAGTGGATATTTCACAGTGACTTATACTGTATATAGCAATACTTACACTGACTGGTGAGTGGTCCCATTTGGTTAGATAAGACAATGAGTGCTGAATGCCACTTATGATTTTTTTCACAATTTTGTCATTGGCACTGTTGTGTTGTGCTTATTGTTCCTCATCACTGAGCAGGGTGGTGTGGCCCTTCTATCTTTCTGCTCTGCAGAGGCTATCCCATGGCGGCAGCAAACAATCTAGTATCCCTGTGTGAGGCTTTGGTGGAATGTAGTGTACAGGGACCTTCCTAGATTTTTGGAGGTGGCACAGTGGAGCCTTTTGGGACCAGAAGTCAAAGATATAAGATCATTTCTACTTTGTGTTTTCACACTTTTTGTTCACTAGGCTATATTATATTGTCAACACTTATTTTGGGCTTTCTAAAAATAAATAAATAATAAATAATAACAACAATACTAGTAATAATATTTATTCAACATACCTTTTCTCTATGACATTTACCACTTTCACAACAGAGATTTTATAAGTGCAAAATCAGTAATAATGTAACTAACATGTTTTAAAAAAATTTTTATTATATGTGTTTAAAATATAAACATTGTAGTTCAATAACATCTGAAAGTACCTACAATAAAATGTAAATCTAGTGGATACAAAATACCAAAAAAAAAAGTGAACTAAAAATCATTGGACAAACGCAATATACAAATTAAAGATCTATAAGTGAATATTTCTTTTTTGTTAAAGAAAAGTACAGTATTTTGTCACATTGGCTCCAATGCTTCAGTATTCTTAATGAGCTTTATAATGTGCACATTCTTGTAGCAGACTCAAAATCAGTTTACTAATGGATTGTTATTCAAAATTGGATGTTAAAAGAAAAGAGTGTTAACTCCATGCCTTAAACACATTATTTAAAAAAAAAAATTTGATTTAAAAAACAATTCATAGTGACAGATCTCAAATTACATCACACTAATCTGTTCACCAGAAATAGAAATAAGATAAAAACTGGCGTTGTTTAGTGTTATTCCTTGATGAACCTTGGAATAGACAGTCAAATAAAACAGAACTAAGTACAGAAAAAGTGTTTTTAAAAATAAACAAAACAAGTCAAATAAGGAAGTATGACAAAATGCTTTAGTTTTTCCATTCCAATTCTGATTGATCAAACTATCTTTATTCAAAAACAATCTCAGAGCTAAGATATTGAATACCTGCAAAATCTGTTTTAGTAGAATATAAATCCTTGAAATTTAATATAGTTTTTATCTTACTAACCTGGAATACATTAGACAGCTACTGCACTGAAAATTGTCCCTTTTACTAATAGGCAATACCAGGAAGCTCAGCACTTTCCTCTGTCAAAGCTGCTATGGTCTATTGCTGGATTTTAACAGCTTATTTTAAACATAGACTCATCTTACACATTTATGGAACTAAATAACCACAGAAACGGAAACATAATGGTTCACAAAGATACACTTAGAAGGTTGTAAAACAGGTATAAGCGTCTAAAGAGTCTGTGTAGAAAACCCCAAACAAGACATTTTACAAAGAATTTATTTGATAGAAGACAGGACATCCTGATGTAGTCAACTCTAGAGATTTCTAAATGTTGCCCTCAGCATAACTTATTTATACTCCAATCACAAAAGGTAGACTACGTGATTGCAATATGCACCGGCAGATGGCATCAACACCACACAGCAATCAGGCTTGCCCAACATTTATAAATAAAAGGAGGATCTGTCCATGATGATATTAATTAATTCAATAAAATCTAATGCAAATAATATATTAAAACAGACTATACACACATAAAATATAAACATGAAAATATATTCCAATAGACGACTGCAGAAGGAACCACAATGTGTTTGATATAGCTAATTAAAATTAAAATTAAAAAACCTTTTTAGGAATAGAACTGTGGTTACTATTATGCTCCAAATTCCATCAATTTGACACAATGTTTCTTTTTCAAGAAACAGTCCTTACTGCAGAAGCGGAAAATGAGTAACAATTAGAGATGAGCGGGTTCGTCGAGATACGAACCCCCCGAACTTCACCTATTTTACACGGTTCCGCGGCAGCCTCGGATCTTCCCGCCTTGCTCGGTTAACCCGAACACGCCCGAACGTCATCATCCCGCTGTCGGATTCTCGCGAGATTCGCATTCTATATAAAGAGCCGCGCATCGCCGCCATTTTCACTCGTGCATTGGAGATTGAACGGAGAGGACGTGGCTGCGTTCTCTCCCTGAAAAGCTCCGTAATCTGTGCTCAGTGTGCTGCAAATATCTGTGCTCAGTGTACTGCAAATATCTGTGGTCAGTGTGCTGAAAATATCTACGTTCTCTGAATGAAAACGCTCCATATCTGTGCTCAGTGTGCTGCAAATATCTATGCTCAGTGTGCTTTATTGTGGGGACTGGGGACCACCAGTATAATAGTAGTACAGTACAGTAGGCCATTGCTGTATCTTGCAGCTCTGTGTCACTGCAAGTATCCATTCCATATCTGTGCTGCATTATTGTGAGCAGTATATAGTATAGAGATGAGCGGGTTCGGTTTCTCTGAATCCGAACCCGCCAGAACTTCATGTTTTTTTTCACGGGTCCGAGCGACTCGGATCTTCCCGCCTTGCTCGGTTAACCCGAGCGCGCCCGAACGTCATCATGACGCTGTCGGATTCTCGCGAGGCTCGGATTCTATCGCGAGACTCGGATTCTATATAAGGAGCCGCGCGTCGCCGCCATTTTCACACGTGCATTGAGATTGATAGGGAGAGGACGTGGCTGGCGTCCTCTCCGTTTAGAATAGATTAGAGAGACACATGATTTACTAATTTTGGGGAGCATTAGGAGTACTCAGTACAGTGCAGAGTTGCTGATAGTGACCACCAGTTTTATTTATAATCCGTTCTCTGCCTGAAAAAAGCGATACACAGCACACAGTGACTCAGTCACATACCATATCTGTGTGCACTGCTCAGGCTCAGGCCAGTGTGCTGCATCATCTATTATCTATATATAATATTATATATATCTGTCTGACTGCTCAGCTCACACAGCTTATAATTGTGGGGGAGACTGGGGAGCACTACTGCAGTGCCAGTTATAGGTTATAGCAGGAGCCAGGAGTACATAATATTATATTAAAACAGTGCACACTTTTGCTGCAGGAGTGCCACTGCCAGTGTGACTAGTGACCAGTGACCTGACCACCAGTATATATAATATTAGTAGTAGTATACTATCTCTTTATCAACCAGTCTATATTAGCAGCAGACACAGTACAGTGCGGTAGTTCACGGCTGTGGCTACCTCTGTGTCGGCACTCGGCAGCCCGTCCATAATTGTATATACCACCTAACCGTGGTTTTTTTTTCTTTCTTTATACATACATACTAGTTACGAGTATACTATCTCTTTATCAACCAGTCTATATATTAGCAGCAGACACAGTACAGTGCGGTAGTTCACGGCTGTGGCTACCTCTGTGTCGGCACTCGGCAGCCCGTCCATAATTGTATATACCACCTAACCGTGGTTTTTTTTTCTTTCTTTATACATACATACTAGTTACGAGTATACTATCTCTTTATCAACCAGTCTATATATTAGCAGCAGACACAGTACAGTGCGGTAGTTCACGGCTGTGGCTACCTCTGTGTCGGCACTCGGCAGCCCGTCCATAATTGTATATACCACCTAACCGTGGTTTTTTTTTCTTTCTTTATACATACATACTAGTTACGAGTATACTATCTCTTTATCAACCAGTCTATATATTAGCAGCAGACACAGTACAGTGCGGTAGTTCACGGCTGTGGCTACCTCTGTGTCGGCACTCGGCAGCCCGTCCATAATTGTATATACCACCTAACCGTGTTTTTTTTTTCTTTCTTTATACATACATACTAGTTACGAGTATACTATCTCTTTATCAACCAGTCTATATATTAGCAGCAGACACAGTACAGTGCGGTAGTTCACGGCTGTGGCTACCTCTGTGTCGGCACTCGGCAGCCCGTCCATAATTGTATATACCACCTAACCGTGGTTTTTTTTTCTTTCTTTATACATACATACTAGTTACGAGTATACTATCTCTTTATCAACCAGTCTATATATTAGCAGCAGACACAGTACAGTGCGGTAGTTCACGGCTGTGGCTACCTCTGTGTCGGCACTCGGCAGCCCGTCCATAATTGTATATACCACCTAACCGTGGTTTTTTTTTCTTTCTTTATACATACATACTAGTTACGAGTATACTATCTCTTTATCAACCAGTCTATATATTAGCAGCAGACACAGTACAGTGCGGTAGTTCACGGCTGTGGCTACCTCTGTGTCGGCACTCGGCAGCCCGTCCATAATTGTATACTAGTATCCAATCCATCCATCTCCATTGTTTACCTGAGGTGCCTTTTAGTTGTGCCTATTAAAATATGGAGAACAAAAATGTTGAGGTTCCAAAATTAGGGAAAGATCAAGATCCACTTCCACCTCGTGCTGAAGCTGCTGCCACTAGTCATGGCCGAGACGATGAAATGCCAGCAACGTCGTCTGCCAAGGCCGATGCCCAATGGCATAGTACAGAGCATGTCAAAACCAAAACACCAAATATCAGTAAAAAAAGGACTCCAAAACCTAAAATAAAATTGTCGGAGGAGAAGCGTAAACTTGCCAATATGCCATTTACCACACGGAGTGGCAAGGAACGGCTGAGGCCCTGGCCTATGTTCATGGCTAGTGGTTCAGCTTCACATGAGGATGGAAGCACTCAGCCTCTCGCTAGAAAACTGAAAAGACTCAAGCTGGCAAAAGCACCGCAAAGAACTGTGCGTTCTTTGAAATCCCAAATCCACAAGGAGAGTCCAATTGTGTCGGTTGCGATGCCTGACCTTCCCAACACTGGACGTGAAGAGCATGCGCCTTCCACCATTTGCACGCCCCCTGCAAGTGCTGGAAGGAGCACCCGCAGTCCAGTTCCTGATAGTCAGATTGAAGATGTCAGTGTTGAAGTACACCAGGATGAGGAGGATATGGGTGTTGCTGGCGCTGGGGAGGAAATTGACCAGGAGGATTCTGATGGTGAGGTGGTTTGTTTAAGTCAGGCACCCGGGGAGACACCTGTTGTCCGTGGGAGGAATATGGCCGTTGACATGCCAGGTGAAAATACCAAAAAAATCAGCTCTTCGGTGTGGAGGTATTTCACCAGAAATGCGGACAACAGGTGTCAAGCCGTGTGTTCCCTTTGTCAAGCTGTAATAAGTAGGGGTAAGGACGTTAACCACCTCGGAACATCCTCCCTTATACGTCACCTGCAGCGCATTCATAATAAGTCAGTGACAAGTTCAAAAACTTTGGGTGACAGCGGAAGCAGTCCACTGACCAGTAAATCCCTTCCTCTTGTAACCAAGCTCACGCAAACCACCCCACCAACTCCCTCAGTGTCAATTTCCTCCTTCCCCAGGAATGCCAATAGTCCTGCAGGCCATGTCACTGGCAATTCTGACGAGTCCTCTCCTGCCTGGGATTCCTCCGATGCATCCTTGCGTGTAACGCCTACTGCTGCTGGCGCTGCTGTTGTTGCCGCTGGGAGTCGATGGTCATCCCAGAGGGGAAGTCGTAAGCCCACTTGTACTACTTCCAGTAAGCAATTGACTGTTCAACAGTCCTTTGCGAGGAAGATGAAATATCACAGCAGTCATCCTACTGCAAAGCGGATAACTGAGTCCTTGACAACTATGTTGGTGTTAGACGTGCGTCCGGTGTCCGCCGTTAGTTCACAGGGAACTAGACAATTTATTGAGGCAGTGTGCCCCCGTTACCAAATACCATCTAGGTTCCACTTCTCTAGGCAGGCGATACCGAGAATGTACACGGACGTCAGAAAAAGACTCACCAGTGTCCTAAAAAATGCAGTTGTACCCAATGTCCACTTAACCACGGACATGTGGACAAGTGGAGCAGGGCAGGGTCAGGACTATATGACTGTGACAGCCCACTGGGTAGATGTATGGACTCCCGCCGCAAGAACAGCAGCGGCGGCACCAGTAGCAGCATCTCGCAAACGCCAACTCTTTCCTAGGCAGGCTACGCTTTGTATCACCGCTTTCCAGAATACGCACACAGCTGAAAACCTCTTACGGCAACTGAGGAAGATCATCGCGGAATGGCTTACCCCAATTGGACTCTCCTGTGGATTTGTGGCATCGGACAACGCCAGCAATATTGTGTGTGCATTAAATATGGGCAAATTCCAGCACGTCCCATGTTTTGCACATACCTTGAATTTGGTGGTGCAGAATTTTTTAAAAAACGACAGGGGCGTGCAAGAGATGCTGTCGGTGGCCAGAAAAATTGCGGGACACTTTCGGCGTACAGGCACCACGTACAGAAGACTGGAGCACCACCAAAAACTACTGAACCTGCCCTGCCATCATCTGAAGCAAGAAGTGGTAACGAGGTGGAATTCAACCCTCTATATGCTTCAGAGGTTGGAGGAGCAGCAAAAGGCCATTCAAGCCTATACAATTGAGCACGATATAGTAGGTGGAATGCACCTGTCTCAAGTGCAGTGGAGAATGATTTCAACGTTGTGCAAGGTTCTGATGCCCTTTGAACTTGCCACACGTGAAGTCAGTTCAGACACTGCCAGCCTGAGTCAGGTCATTCCCCTCATCAGGCTTTTGCAGAAGAAGCTGGAGGCATTGAAGAAGGAGCTAAAAGGGAGCGATTCCGCTAGGCATGTGGGACTTGTGGATGCAGCCCTTAATTCGCTTAACAAGGATTCACGGGTGGTCAATCTGTTGAAATCAGAGCACTACATTTTGGCCACCGTGCTCGATCCTAGATTTAAAGCCTACCTTGGATCTCTCTTTCCGGCAGACACAGGTCTGCTGGGGTTGAAAGACCTGCTGGTGACAAAATTGTCAAGTCAAGCGGAACGCGACCTGTCAACATCTCCTCCTTCACATTCTCCCGCAACTGGGGGTGCGAGGAAAAGGCTCAGAATTCCGAGCCCACCCGCTGGCGGTGATGCAGGGCAGTCTGGAGCGACTGCTGATGCTGACATCTGGTCCGGACTGAAGGACCTGACAACGATTACGGACATGTCGTCTACTGTCACTGCATATGATTCTCTCAACATTGATAGAATGGTGGAGGATTATATGAGTGACCGCATCCAAGTAGGCACGTCACACAGTCCGTACTTATACTGGCAGGAAAAAGAGGCAATTTGGAGGCCCTTGCACAAACTGGCTTTATTCTACCTAAGTTGCCCTCCCACAAGTGTGTACTCCGAAAGAGTGTTTAGTGCCGCCGCTCACCTTGTCAGCAATCGGCGTACGAGGTTACATCCAGAAAATGTGGAGAAGATGATGTTCATTAAAATGAATTATAATCAATTCCTCCGCGGAGACATTGACCAGCAGCAATTGCCTCCACAAAGTACACAGGGAGCTGAGATGGTGGATTCCAGTGGGGACGAATTGATAATCTGTGAGGAGGGGGATGTACACGGTGATATATCGGAGGGTGAAGATGAGGTGGACATCTTGCCTCTGTAGAGCCAGTTTGTGCAAGGAGAGATTAATTGCTTCTTTTTTGGGGGGGGTCCAAACCAACCCGTCATATCAGTCACAGTCGTGTGGCAGACCCTGTCACTGAAATGATGGGTTGGTTAAAGTGTGCATGTCCTGTTTTGTTTATACAACATAAGGGTGGGTGGGAGGGCCCAAGGACAATTCCATCTTGCACCTCTTTTTTCTTTTCTTTTTCTTTGCATCATGTGCTGATTGGGGAGGGTTTTTTGGAAGGGACATCCTGCGTGACACTGCAGTGCCACTCCTAGATGGGCCCGGTGTTTGTGTCGGCCACTAGGGTCGCTAATCTTACTCACACAGTCAGCTACCTCATTGCGCCTCTTTTTTTCTTTGCGTCATGTGCTGTTTGGGGAGGGTTTTTTGGAAGGGACATCCTGCGTGACACTGCAGTGCCACTCCTAGATGGGCCCGGTGTTTGTGTCGGCCACTAGGGTCGCTAATCTTACTCACACAGCTACCTCATTGCGCCTCTTTTTTTCTTTGCGTCATGTGCTGTTTGGGGAGGGTTTTTTGGAAGGGACATCCTGCGTGACACTGCAGTGCCACTCCTAGATGGGCCCGGTGTTTGTGTCGGCCACTAGGGTCGCTTATCTTACTCACACAGCGACCTCGGTGCAAATTTTAGGACTAAAAATAATATTGTGAGGTGTGAGGTATTCAGAATAGACTGAAAATGAGTGTAAATTATGGTTTTTGAGGTTAATAATACTTTGGGATCAAAATGACCCCCAAATTCTATGATTTAAGCTGTTTTTTAGTGTTTTTTGAAAAAAACACCCGAATCCAAAACACACCCGAATCCGACAAAAAAAATTCGGTGAGGTTTTGCCAAAACGCGTTCGAACCCAAAACACGGCCGCGGAACTGAACCCAAAACCAAAACACAAAACCCGAAAAATTTCAGGCGCTCATCTCTAATATAGTAGGACAGTGCAGAATTTTGGTGAGCAGCAGTATACATATATAGCACAGTACAGTAGGCCATTGCTGTATCTTGCAGCTCTGTGTCACTGCAAGTATCCATTCCATATCTGTGCTGTATTTTTGTGAGCAGTATATATAGTATTACAGTGCAGCATTTTGGTGACCAACAGTATATAGTTGTACAGTAGGCCATTGCTGTATCTTGCAGCTCTGTGTCACTGCAAGTATCCATTCCATATCTGTGCTGCATTTTTGTGAGCTGTATATATAGTATTACAGTGCAGCATTTTGGTGACCAACAGTATATAGTTGTACAGTAGGCCATTGCTGTATCTTGCAGCTCTGTGTCACTGCAAGTATCCATTCCATATCTGTGCTGCATTTTTGTGAGCAGTATATATAGTATTACAGTGCAGCATTTTGGTGAACAACAGTATATAGTTGTACAGTACAGTAGGCCATTGCTGTATCTTGCAGCTCTGTGTCACTGCAAGTATCCATTCCATATCTGTGCTGCATTATTGTGAGCAGTATATAGTAGGACAGTGCAGCATTTTGGTGACCAGCAGTATACATATATAGTACAGTACAGTAAGCCATTGCTGTATCTTGCAGCTCTGTGTCACTTCTAGTATCCTGATCAGTGCTCAATATCTGCTGCATTGTTGTGACCAGTATGTATACTGTACTGTGCGACGTGTGTTATACACCTGGTGATTATACATCCTGTAATCTGTACTGAGCGATGTGTGAGATACACCTGGGGATTATACACCCTATATACTGTACTGTGTGATGTGTGAGATACACCTGGGGATTATACACCCTATATTATTATTATTATTATTATTATTATTATTATCCTTTATTTATATGGCGCCACAAGGGTTCTGCAGCGCGCAATTACAGAGTACATAAATAACCAAACAGGAAAACAGCAACTTACAGTTGATAACAGTATAGGACAAGTACAGGGTAAATACACATAGTTACATCAGCAGATGACACTGGAATAAGTATCAGGTGGCAGAAGACTGCTGGATGTGGTACAGTTGAAGATTACTAAAGTAAGACAAAGGATAAGCACATGAGGGAAGAGGGTCCTGCTCGTGAGAGCTTACAATCAAAAGGGGAGGGGTAGACAGACATGGGTGACACAGATGGGGTACATAGAGAACGTGGAACAGAGGGTTAGGATGAGAATTGGCTGGGTTTGGTGAAGAAGTGGACCCCCAGAAGACACAAGTCAATACTTAACATTGCAACATTTTACTGGGCTATGCAGGAGAAAATTAAAAATAGGGAAAAAAAAAAAGAATCCATAACTTCTACCGCTTTCAAAAAGGTCAATGGAAACTGAAATAATGGACAACTACCTCAAGGAAGCCAGATACAGTATACCAAACAGTACTTAGCAGAGTTAGGAATGAGTGCTTATGAAATACAGTAACATTTTGTCATAATATTTCAGAAACTGCATGGCTGGTCTCTTGCACTCTTTTGCTCTAATACACCACCTGCTTTAGGATTTATATTCAAAAACATTATGCCTCCATAATCCCAAAAACGTCAGTCTTCTTGGAAAGTGGTTTGTTCCTTTGTAAGGGAAAGAGAGCAAACATTCTCAAACAACGGTTTCTCAATTTCTTTTTCCTCTGGGAAGGGATTGTGGATTAACAGGAATATCTGAACATTTCTGTAATCAGAAAGCAGCGACTTTCTACAAATGTTTACGAATAATTCCAGTGATTTTGTGATTTTCTACCAGTGATTTGGACCAATAATACCATTGATTAGAACGAATAATTCCAGTGATTTTGCCATTTTCTTCCAGTGATTTGGACCAATAATACCATTGATTAGAACGAATAATTCCTGTGATATTGAGGTGTTTGTGTCGCTTAGCTTAGCCGTCCAGCGACCACAGTGCACCACTTTTTCTCTTTTCTTTGCATCATGTGCTGTTTGGGGGCAATTTTTTTTAAGTGCCATGCTGTCTGACACTGCAGTGCCACTCCTAGATGGGCCAGGTGTTTGTGCCGCCCTCTTGGGTCGCTTTGCTTAGTCATGCACTGACCTCTGTGCAAATTTTAGGACTAAAAATAGTATTATGAGGTGTGAGGTGTTCAGAATAGACTGGAAATGAGTGGAAATTGTGGTTATTGAGATTAATAATACTATAGTATCAAAATTACCCCCAAATTCTATAATTTAAGCTGTTTTTGAGGGGTTTTTGAAAAAAAAACACCCGAATCCAAAACACACCCGAATCCGCCAAAAAAATTTCAGGGAGGTTTTGCCAAAACGCATCCGAATCCAAAACACGGCCGCGGAACCGAATCCAAAACCAAAACACAAAACCCGAAAAAAAATTCAGGTGCACATCTCTAGTAACAATAGCTTACCCGCTTCTCATTTGAAAAACCGCCGGAGGTCCTGTGTAACAGCAACCTCTTGTTGGACTTCTGAAGAAACAGCCCCTTTGTTGTGGCTGAGAAATGCGTGAAGTATTGCCCTCCTATGTAATGCTTGCAGATGCTGATTAGCTAGACACCGAACTCCCGGCTCCCGGATTCCGCCTGTGGCCTCTAGTAACCGCATCCAGTCTCGCCCAGAGTAAGTGGCCGAGACCTGGAGATAATAATGGGACCTCCAGCGACTCTTTGACAAGAGGCTCCTGTTACACAAGCAGTTTACCGAGCTCCCGGAGCTCAGCTCCCTGTTTGGAAAAAGACACAGTTGCATTCTGGCTGGCGTGGTCTCTCGGAAGGCCAGCACACCAACGGTTTTTCAAATAAGAAGCGGGTAAGCTATTGTTACTCATTTCCCGCTTACTGCCCATGCGGAGAAATCCGGTTTGCACTGGATAAATAGCAGCAATCTGTACAGTATATACACTGTACATGCTGCTTTTAACAATCTAAAAGGAGTGGAATTACTCTAATTATTGTGCTTAAATTATGGGACTTGGAATTAACTGTTAACCACACTATAGCTGGCTTATCAGGAGAGGTGGAGAGATCTTTTTTTCCTCAATACTACTAACTAACAGAAACCTGTCTGTATGTGCTTTTCTATTCACTGCTAAGAGATTTCTATAACTGCTACTAATTACAACTGTTTCATGCCAAAGGCTGTGAATACTTACGTACATGTGATTTCTTAGTTTTGTATTTTTAATAAATTTGCAAAAATCACAAAAAAACTTTTTTTCACGTTGTCACTATGGGGTATTGTGTGTAGAAGTTTGAGGGAAAACTTAATTTATTCCATTTTGGAATAAGGCTGTAACATAACAAAATGTGGAAAAAGTAAAGCGCTGTGAAAACTTTCCGGATGCACTGTAATAGGTATATGCATTTGCCTATCGAATATCATTCAATCTGCACACTAGCACCCACATCCAACATTTTTGAATTTGTCCAACATTTGTTCTATTCAAGGGCTCAACATTTCTAGAAATAAAGTCCTGTCCAATCAATATCTACTAGGTGTACTTATTATAGAATCTAGCAGTGCAATAAGCGTTTCATAAACTTTCCTAAGGTATTTTCCAACACTGACAATGTTAACAGAGAACAGAGAAAGAATAAATTATGTAGTGCGGACTGAATATAAAAGTAATATATTATAGCACCTCCCCCTGCTCAGCCCCAACCTCTTCCCCATCCTCTTCTGTACTATTTACTCTAATCCACACCTTCTCCATCATGGTTCCATCCCAACTTCCCCCTGTCACTCTGTCTCAATCCCTCTGCCGCTTTGTCCCGCAAACACACACTACTCCCCTTGTCCTGTACTTATTCCAGCACCCATTTCTCCTCTCCTAAATTTGTCCCAACTCCCCCACAATGGGAGTCCTTGGAGTGCACACACTTTCACTGTGCACAAATTCAGGCGATGGGACATAGAAACATAGCATTTGACTTCAGATAAGAACCACTTGACCCATCTAGTCTACTCCTTTTAATTATCCTGTAGGTAATCTCAACTCCAATCCTTAGTTGTTTATAAGAATATTCATATGCCTATCTCAAGCATACCACCTCTCTCGGGAGCAGGCTTGGACTGGCCCACAGGGGTACAGGGGAAACCACTGGTGGGCCCCACTGGTTTTAGACTGCAAATATTATACATTATACATATGTTACCTTATACTGCAGAGGAATATGGTGCATTCTCTACAGTACATTACTGTTGTTAATCTGGTACATTACTATGCATGCACTAGCAGTATTTACTATGTATATTTATCAAGGAGCTTAGACTATACACTCTCCAATGATTAGACAAGCATCTGACGTCACTAGCCACACCCCTCTAGAGACTGACCATACACCTAAGTATGGGCCCCTACCACTGCATTCCCCCGGTGGGTCCTTCATGCCCCAGTCCGACACTGGTAGGGAGGCTATTCCACTTATCCACTACCCTTTCTGTGAAGTAATGTTTCCTTAAATTTCCCCTGAAATTCTGCAGATTCAGCAATTATTATATAGATATAAATCCTACAACCACACATTACATTACTATAGCCCACAATTATAAGCCCCTGCATAACATTATTACCCTATATAAGCTCCCACATAACATTAATATCCCTTGAACATTCAGCAACCAGAATGAAACTGTGCATTGTAAGCATCTGTGTTATGTTCAATGCTGACAGCAAAATACATAATTAAAAATGTGTATATCCTAATGGTGATCTAAACTGAAGTTGTTACGATCAGATGAATCAGCAATTTAGTTTGAAATTGTAGTTTAAGGGAGAATAATCCAATCCGCAACTTTGCCAAAGCATCCCATTAGATGGACCAGAGATGTGGAGGAGCTGGGGATGATCTTTCTTTAATAACATTGGGATTTGGTGGGTAGAGAATCTGCTCACTAAAAATCAAGGTTTACCCTAGACCAGAGGTTCTCAAACACAGTCATCAAGGCACCCCAACATCCACGTTTTAGGTATATCCACGGCAGAGCCGGCCATAGGCATAGGCAAACTAGGCAATTGCCTGGGGTATTTGATATGCCTAGGGGCATCAGCAGCTTCTGCTGATTAAAATGATATGCGGCATGCCTATATTCTGTGTGTAGCATTTCATATGCAGATACAGCCACAGTCTCACACAGTATATAGGCATGCTGCATATCATTTTAATCAGCAGAAGCTGCTTGTGCATCCGAGCCACATAGCAATGCAAATAAGATGCATTTTCATTAAAAAAATATGCCCAACGTTAGCACTGAGGCAAGATTTATGAGGACACATCTGTATCCAAGCAGAGGTCACAGTGTTAGTGGCAGTGTGAGTGCTGTGTGCATGTGAGTGGGTTGGTTGTGCAGTAGTGTTCGGAATATGTATAAGGAGCATTGTTTGTCATGTAAAAATGCATTAATAATGTGCAACATATGTGTAAGGGGCACTATGTGTGTCATTATGTGTATAAGGGCATTAATAATGTGCGGCATATGTGTAGGGGGCACTATGTGTGTCATTAGGTGTATAAGGGCATTAATAATGTGCAGCATATGTGTAAGGGACATTATGTGTAAAAGGGCATTAATAAAGGTTGTCATAATGTGTAAGGTGCATTATGTTTATAAGGACATTAATAATGTGTCACATATGTGTAAGGGGCATTACTGTGTGGCATTATGTGTTTAAGGTGCTCTACTATGTGGCATTGTTTATAGAAAGGGCACTACTGTGTCGTCTAATGTGAATAAAGAGCAATAGGGTGTGGTGTAATGTGAATAAGGAGCAATTCAGTGTGATGTTATGTGAATAAGGAGCACTACTGTGAGAAGTAACGTAAAGTGATACTACTGTGGGATGTAATATGAATTATGGACACTATCGCATGATCAAATGTGAATATAGTTGCAGTACTGTGTGACGTAATTGTAATTGGGGTTACTATTGTGTGGCCATGCCCCTTGCCAGCAAAAACACACCCCTTTTTGGGCTGAGTGCCAAATGTGCGAACTGTTCCTATTTAAAATATAGGGGGTACAAACACCTGGGAAAGAGGTGCAAGGTCAGAGGCAGAACCAGCGGTGGTGCTAGGGGGCACCAGCCAAAATCTTGCATAGGGCATCATATTGGTTAGGGCCGGCTCTGATCCACGGCTCAGCACAAATTGACTGAGGTGCAATTAAATCACCTGTCGGCAAGCATGGATATACTTAAAACCTGGACAGTTGGGGTGCCTTGACCCTGCCCTAGACCATAGGTTCTCAAACTCAGTTCTCCGGACCCAAAACCATTCTCATTTTCCAGGTCAATTAGCATATGCACATATGTACATATTACTCACTGACACATTTTTAAAGATCCATAGGTGGAGCTAATTATTTCACTTGCGATTCTTTGAGGAGACCTAGAAAACATGCGCTGTTTGGGGTCCTGAGGACTGAGTTTGAATACCTATGCCCTAATGTATTAGTAACTTGCATATTCTGCAGTTTGTAAATGACCTTTAATGGATGTAATATTGTAAACTTCCATCAGCATTACCACTGCCTATTAATGTTAGGATGACTGTACAATCTATAGCTAGAGTTAAGTATGATATTTGTTTTTCTGCAGCGGTGTACACTGGTATTCAACAAAGAATAACATTGGGGTGTAGAGTTGGATCTTGATCCGAGGCACCAACAGGCTAAAATTTTGACTGTTCCCAGGATGCACTGCACCGCCTCCTCTATAGCCCCGCCTCCAAGCACTGGAGCTCAGTTTGTAAGTTGGTGCCTGCAGTGCAGGTCAACTAATGGGGGCTGCGCTAGGCAGCCCTGAAAAGAGCTTTTTTAGAAGACTTCAAGGGCCTCAGCACTTTCTATGTTATCCTGACATGCTGTGCTGCTGCTGCTCCATCACCTCCCTCAGCTGCGCTTCATACTCCCGCGGCCTGGTTCCCGAGTACTTGCAGCAGAGACGCACCGGTTCTTAGGAACACCACCGCTGCCGCTCTCCTGGATCACGTGGCTGCACATCAGGGAGGAGGTAAGAGGGTCACCCAGGTGGGACCCGCCGGTAAATCTCGGTCTAAGGAGATGGACAGCGATGCTGGCGTGGACACTGTGGCCATGCAGGGACCCCACTATATCCACCAGGGCATGGGAGCACAGGTCAGATACCTATATATCAATTTTAATAAGGCTCCATGGTACCAGGTGGTAAGGACCAGCATAGGGGATAAGGCGCTTGACCTGTAGCCCCTCCCCCAGCTCTGGGCACCATCTACTGCTGGTGAAAAATAATAGGTGGAAGGAAGATCAAAGGCGCTACTATACAAAGGACAAATATAATGAAGGAAAGTATAGTATACTTGCAAACTTCGTAGTCCTTCGTTAATTTCTTTCTATTAATCCAATGATTACCGGATGTTTACATGCAATAAAAACAAAAATGAACAACAAGTGTGTAGTATTGTCTATAATGAGTTCAATTTTTTTGTGAGTTCTCCGTTGAAACAGAACCCTATGATATGGAGGTTTCTTGATAGAAGATAAGGATAGTTTCTCACCACCATTTCAAAAACATAGGTAAACGTACCAAGACTCACTTAGAGTTAAATATAACCATACACATAAAGGTTTCTTTTCTACTTCTGATCATAGCATGTGAAGCAAGCTCTGTTCAATAAAACGTACCACACTCACTTTTCAGCAGATGGAATTCCACACGTAGCGGTTTCTTTAAATAGATAAATCACTCTTCTCTTCCAAAAAAAATGATTTATTTGTGCATGATACAATTATAAAAAACAATTAAATAAATAAAATCTCCTTATTTAATTCCCAAAAAAATTCCAGGATAAAACAAATGTGTGTCAGAATGAAATGCGACAATCACAAGTGAATTCCGGACTTACACTTGCGAGCACAAATGTTGAATGACATCTACCTTGATAAAGACTTCGTGTCGAAACGGCGTTGGTGATACTAGACAGTGCTTTTTTTAATCCTCCTTTATTCATACCATACCAAGGTAACATTCAACATTTGTGCTCGCAGTGTGTTTTTCCACTTTAATTTTGAGTGACTCCAAATCCAGACCTCCATTGGTTAATAAATTTGATTTCCATTGATAATTTTTGTGTGATTTTGTTGTTAGCGCATTCAACTATGTAAAGAACAAAGTATTTAATAAGAATATTTCATTCATTCAGATCTAGGATGTGTTATTTTAGTGTTCCCATTATTTTTTTGAGCAGTGTACATATATTGCAAATGGAACTCGGCACTCTGTACCTTAGAAGTCAACTCGCCCGGTGCCCTCTTAAACAGCTCTGCGACCGTAAATATCCAAACAACATAAGCGGCACTCACGGGACTTCTCAAATGAACGGGTCTGACACCCCGATATTCAGCAACGTTTCAGTTTTATTTCAAACTTTCATCAGGCATATATAAACCTGATTGCTCCCTAGACTGTTCTACATCCATAAGATAAGAACTTATTTCATGCACTTTATACTAGAGATGAGCGGGTTCGGTTCCTCGAGATCCGAACACCCCCGAACTTCACCTATTTTACACGGTTCCGAGGCAGCCTCGGATCTTCCCGCCTTGCTCGGTTAACACGAACGCGCCCGAACGTCATCATCCCGCTGTCGTATTCTCGCGAGATTCGTATTGCATATAAAGAGTAGTGATGTGCACCGGACATTTTTCGGGTTTTGGTTGTGGATTCGGTTCCGCGGCCGTGTTTTGGATTCGGACGCGTTTTGGCAAAACCTCACCGAAATTTTTTTGTCGGATTCGGGTGTGTTTTGGATTCAAGTGTTTTTTTTCAAAAAACCCTAAAAAACAGCTTAAATCATAGAATTTGGGGTTCATTTTGATCCCATAGTATTATTAACCTCAATTACCATAATTTCCACTCATTTCCAGTCTAGTCTGAACACCTCACACCTCACAATATTATTTTTAGTCCTACAATTTGCACCGAGGTCGCTGGATGGCTAAGCTAAGCGACACAAGTGGCCGACACAAACACCTGGCCCATCTAGGAGTGGCACTGCAGTGTCAGGCAGGATGGCACTTCAAAAAAATTGTCCCCAAACAGCACATGATGCAAAGAAAAAAAGAGGCGCACCAAGGTCGCTGTGTGACTAAGCTAAGCAACACAAGTGGCCGACACAAACACCTGGCCCATCTAGGAGTGGCACTGCAGTGTCAAGACAGGATGGCACTTCAAAAAAATTGTCCCCAAACAGCACATGATGCAAAGAAAAAAAGAGGCGCACCAAGGTTGCTGTGTGACTAAGCTAAGCGACACAAGTGGCCGACACAAACACCTGGCCCATCTAGGAGTGGCACTGCAGTGTCAAGACAGGATGGCACTTCAAAAAATTGTCCCCAAACAGCACATGATGCAAAGAAAAAAAGAGGCACACCAAGGTCGCTGTGTGACTAAGCTAAGCGACACAAGTGGCCGACACAAACACCTGGCCCATCTAGGAGTGGCACTGCAGTGTCAAGACAGGATGGCACTTCAAAAAAATTGTCCCCAAACAGCACATGATGCAAAGAAAAAAAGAGGCGCACCACAGGTATAGAATGTAGATGGATAGTATACTTAATGACGACACAGAGGTAGGCACAGCAGTGGCCTTCCGTATCGTACTGCTATATATAGTATACTGGTGGTCACTGTGTCAGCAAACTGCAAAACTAAAATGCACCACAGGTATAGAATGTAGATGGATAGTATACTTAATGACGACACAGAGGTAGGCACAGCAGTGGCCTTCCGTATCGTACTGCTATATATAGTATACTGGTGGTCACTGTGTCAGCAAACTGCAAAACTAAAATGCACCACAGGTATAGAATGTAGATGGATAGTATACTTAATGACGACACAGAGGTAGGCACAGCAGTGGCCTTCCGTATCGTACTGCTATATATAGTTTACTGGTGGTCACTGTGTCAGCAAACTGCAAAACTAAAATGCACCACAGGTATAGAATGTAGATGGATAGTAGACTTAATGACGACACAGAGGTAGGCACAGCAGTGGCCTTCCGTATCGTACTGCTATATATAGTATACTGGTGGTCACTGTGTCAGCAAACTGCAAAACTAAAATGCACCACAGGTATAGAATGTAGATGGATAGTATACTTAATGACGACACAGAGGTAGGCACAGCAGTGGCCTTCCGTATTGTACTGCTATATATAGTATACTGGTGGTCACTGGTCAGCAAAACTCTGCACTGTACTCCTCCTATATAATATTAATTATACTGGTGGTCCCCAGTCCCCACAATAAAGCAGCACACCGAGTACAGATATGGAGTGTTTTTCAGGCAGACAACGTATACTGGTGGTCACTGTCAGCAAAACTCTGCACTGTACTCCTGCTATATAATACAGCTGCTCCCCAGTCCCCACAATTAAGCAGTGTGAGCACAGATATATTATGCAGCACACTGAGCACAGATATGGAGCGTTTTTTTCAGGCAGAGAATGGATAAAACTGGTGGTCACTGATCAGCAAAACTCTGCACTGTACTCCTCCTAACAGCTGCTCCCCAGTCCTCCCCACAATTAAGCAATAAAGCAATCAAGTTCAACAATAAATGGAGAGGACGCCAGCCACGTCCTCTCCCTATCATCTCCAATGCACGAGTGAAAATGGCGGCGACGCGCGGCTGCTTATATAGAATCTGAATCTCGCGAGAATCCGACAGCGGGATGATGACGTTCGGGCGCGCTCGGGTTAGCCGAGCAAGGCGGGAAGGTTCGAACCTGCCTCGGACCCGTGTAAAATGGGTGAAGTTCGGGGGGGTTCGGTTTCCGAGAAACCGAACCCGCTCATCACTAATAAAGAGCCGCGCGTCGCCGCCATTTTCACTCGTGCATTGGAGATGATAGCGAGAGGACGTGGCTGCATTCTCTCAGTTTCTGTGTTCAGTGTGCTGCAAATATCTGTGCTCAGTGTGCTGCAAATATCTGTGCTCCTTGTGCTGCAAATATCTACGTTCTCTGCTTGAAAACGCTCTATATCTGTGCTGCATTGTAGTTGTGCGCAGTATATAGTAGGAGGACAGTGCAGAATTTTGCTGACCACCAGTATATATATAGCAGTACGGTACAGTAGTCCATTGCTCTACCTCTGTGTCGTCAAGTATACTATCTATATCTGTGCTGCATTGTAGTTGTGCGCAGTATATAGTAGTAGGACAGTGCAGAATTTTGCTGACCACCAGTATATATATAGCAGTACGGTACAGTAGTCCATTGCTCTACCTCTGTGTCGTCAAGTATACTATTCATATCTGTGCTGCATTGTAGTTGTGCGCAGTATATAGTAGGAGGACAGTGCAGAATTTTGCTGACCACCAGTATATATATAGCAGTACGGTACAGTAGTCCATTGCTCTACCTCTGTGTCATCAAGTATACTATCCATATCTGTGCTGCAATGTAGTTGGGCGCAGTATATAGTAGGAGGACAGTGCAGAATTTTGCTGACCACCAGTATATATATATATATATATATATATATATATATAGCAGTGCGGTACAGTAGTCCATTGCTCTACCTCTGTGTCGTTAAGTATACTATCCATATCTGTGCTGCATTGTAGTTGTGCGCAGTATATAGTAGGAGGACAGTGCAGAATTTTGCTGACCACCAGTATTTATATATATATAGCAGTATGGTACAGTAGTCCATTGCTCTACCTCTCTGTCGTCAAGTATACTATCCATATCTGTGCTGCATTGTAGTTGTGCGCAGTATATAGTAGGAGGACAGTGCAGAATTTTGCTGACCACCAGTATATATATATATATATATATATAGCAGTACGGTACAGTAGGCCATTGCTATTGATATATTACTGGCATATAATTCCACACATTAAAAGATGGAGAACAAAAATGTGGAGGGTAAAATAGGGAAAGATCCAGATCCACTTCCACCTCGTGCTGAAGCTGCTGCCACTAGTCATGGCCGAGACGATGAAATGCCATCAACGTTGTCTGCCAAGGCCGATGCCCAATGTCATAGTAGAGAGCATGTAAAATCAAAAAAACAAAAGTTCAGTAAAATGACCCAAAAATCTAAATTAAAAGCGTCTGAGGAGAAGCGTAAACTTGCCAATATGCCATTTATGACACGGAGTGGCAAGGAACGGCTGAGGCCCTGGCCTATGTTCATGGCTAGTGGTTCAGCTTCACATGAGGATGGAAGCACTCATCCTCCCGCTAGAAAAATGAAAAGACTTAAGCTGGCAAAAGCACAGCAAAGAACTGTACGTTCTTCTAAATTACAAATCCCCAAGGAGATTCCAATTGTGTCGGTTGCGATGCCTGACCTTCCCAACACTGGACGGGGAGAGGTGCTGGAAGGAGCACCCGCAGTCCAGTTCCTGATAGTCAAATTGAAGATGTCACTGTTGAAGTACACCAGGATGAGGATATGGGTGTTGCTGGCACTGAGGAGGAAATTGACTAGGAGGATTCTGATGGTGAGGTGGTTTGTTTAAGTCAGGCACCCGGGGAGACACCTGTTGTCCGTGGGACGAATATGGCCATTGACATGCCTGGTCAAATTACAAAAAAAATCACCTCTTCGGTGTGGAATTATTTTAACAGAAATGCGGACAACAGGTGTCAAGCCGTGTGTTGCCTTTGTCAAGCTGTAATAAGTAGGGGTAAGGACGTTAACCACCTAGGAACATCCTCCCTTATGCACATTCATCAGAACTCATTGACAAGTTCAAAAACTTTGGGTGACAGCGGAAGCAGTCCACTGACCAGTAAATCCCTTCCTCTTGTAACCAAGCTCCTGCAAACCACACCACCAACTCGCTCAGTGTCAATTTCCTCCTTAGACAGGAAAGCCAATAGTCCTGCAGGCCATGTCACTGGCAAGTCTGACGAGTCCTCTCCTGCCTGGGATTCCTCCGATGCATCCTTGAGTGTAACGCCTACTGCTGCTGGCGCTGCTGTTGTTGCTGCTGGCGCTGCTGTTGTTGCTGCTGGTAGTCGATCGCCATCCCAGAGGGGAAGTCGGAAGACCACTTGTACTACTTCCAGTAAGCAATTGACTGTCCAACAGTCCTTTGCGAGGAAGATGAAATATCAGAGCAGTCATCCTGCTGCAAAGCGGATAACTCAGGTCTTGGCAGCTGCGGTGGTGTTAAACGTGTGTCCGGTATCCACCGTTAATTCACAGGGAATTAGAGAATTGCTTGAGGTACTGTGTCCCCGGTGCCAAATACCATCTAGGTTCCATTTCTCTAGGCAGGCGATACCGAGAATGTACACAGACGTCAGAAAAAGACTCACCAGTGTCCTAAAAAATGCAGTTGTACCCAATGTCCACTTAACTACGGACATGTGGACAAGTGGAGCAGGGCAGACTCAGGACTATATGACTGTGACAGCCCACTGGGTAGATGTATTGCCTCCCGCAGCAAGAACAGCAGCAGCGGCACCAGTAGCAGCATCTCGCAAATGCCAACTCGTTCCTAGGCAGGCTACGCTTTGTATCACCGCTTTCCATAAGAGGCACACAGCTGACAACCTCTTACGGAAACTGAGGAACATCACCGCAGAATGGCTTACTCCAATTGGACTCTCCTGGGGATTTGTGACATTGGACAACACCACCAATATTGTGCGTGCAGTACATGTGGGCAAATTCCAGCACGTCCCATGTTTTGCACATACATTGAATTTGGTGGTGCAGAATTTTTTTTAAAAACGACAGGGGTGTGGAAGAGATGCTGTCGGTGGCACTTTTGGCAATTAGCCACCGCGTGCCGAAGACTGGAGCACCAGCAAACACTCCTGAACCTGATGTGGAGTTCAACCCTCTATATGCTTCAGAGGATGGAGGAGCAGCAAAAGGCCATTCAAGCCTATACATCTACCTACGATATAGGCAAAGGAGGGGGAATGCACCTGACTCAAGTGCAGTGGAGAATGATTTCAACATTGTGCAAGGTTCTGCAACCCTTTGAACTTGCCACACATGAAGTCAGTTCAGACACTGCCAGCCTGAGTCAGGTCATTTCCCTCATCAGGGTTTTGCAGAAGAAGCTGGAGAGATTGAAGGAGGAGCTAAAACGGAGCGATTCTGCTAGGCATGTGGGACTTGTGGATGGAGCCCTTAATTCGCTTAACCAGGATTCACGGGTGGTCAATCTGTTGAAATCAGAGCACTACATTTTGGCCACCGTGCTCGATCCTAGGTTTAAAGCCTACGTTGTATCTCTCTTTCTGCAGAGGTTCAAAAACCTGATGGTGAGACACTTGTCAAGTCAAGCGGAACGTGACCTGCCAACAGCTCCTCCTTCACATTCTCCCCCAACTGGGGCTGCGAGGAAAATGCTAAGAATTTCAAGCCCACCCGCTGGCGGTGATGCAGCGCAGTCTGAAGCGAGTGCTGACATCTGGTCCGGACTGAAGGACCTGCCAACGATTACTGACATGTCGTCTACTATCACTGCATATGATTCTGTCACCATTGAAAGAATGGTGGAGGATTATATGACTGACCGCATCCAAGTAGGCACGTCAGACAGTCCGTACGTATACTGGCAGGAAAAAGAGGCAATTTGGAGGCCCTTGCACAAACTGGCTTTATTTTACCTAAGTTGCCCCCCCCCCCCTCAAGTGTGTACTCCGAAAGAGTGTTTAGTGCAGCCGGTCACCTTGTCAGCGATCGGCGTACGAGGTTACTTCCACAAAATGTGGAGAAGATGATGTTCATCAAATTGAATTATAATCAATTCCTCCGTGGAGACATTCACCAGCAATTGCCTCCAGAAAGTACACAGGGACCTGAGATGGTGGATTCCAGTGGGGATGAATTAATATTCTGTGAGGAGGGGGATGTACACAGTGAAAAGGGTGATGAATCGGAGGATGAGGAGGAGGTGGACATCTTGCCTCTATAGAGCCAGTTTGTGCAAGGAGAGATTGATTGCTTCTTTTTTGGTGGGGGCCCAAACCAACCAGTCATTTCAGCCACAGTCGTGTGGCAGACCCTGTCGCTGAAATTATGGGTTTGTTAAAGTGTGCATGTCCTGTTTATACAACATAAGGGTGGATGGGAGGGCCCAAGGACAATTCCATCTTGCACCTCTTTTTTTTTTTATTTATCTTTGCATCATGTGATGTTTGGGGCTCAATTTTTAAGCAACATCCTGTCTGACACTGCAGTGCCACTCCTAGATGGGCAAGGTGTTTGTGCCGGCCACTTGGGTCACTTAGCTTAGTCATCCAGCGACTTTGGTGCAAATTTTAGGACTAAAAATAATATTGTGAGGTGTTCAGTGTTCAGAATAGACTGGAAATGAGTGGAAATTGTGGTTATTGAGGTTAATAATACTATGGGATCCAAATTACCCCCAAATTCTATGATTTAAGCTGTTTTTGAGGGTTCTTTGTAAAAAAAATACCCAAATCCAAAACAAACCCGAATCTGCCAAAACATTTTCAGGGAGGTTTTGCCAAAACACGTCCGAATCCAAAACACGGCCGCGGAATTTATTTTTCTCAATTAGTCTTTTTATTAATTTTTATCATCGCACCATTTTACTATTTTCATAGTATGTAAGGTCTTATTTTTTATTATTTTCTGTCCTAGATAATAATACATGTCCTTGTATAGAATATATATATATATATATATATATATATATATCTTTTAAATGAGAAATCGGAATAATATCTTATGTTCCTCTACACCTGACACCATTGGTCGCTGACGCCCATATGCCCCTTTCCCATATTAACTTTTTTCAGCAGCTTGCCACTGTTGGTTAAATTTAAGGGCCTGCTGACACCCTTTGTACAGAGGGAGTGTCACTTCTTGGACAAATTTTATTTTTGTATTTCAAAGTAAGTGTCTCACAAGTGGCGCTGGTTATTGCTTTATTGTCTCTCTCTCTCTATAAATATATATATATATATATATATATATATATTTATATGTGTTCATATAATAATCCAATGCAATTTTATTGTCATGAAAATAATTATCTGCATTGCAAATGTGTCTATATGTGCCTGTATCTGATATGTGATTTCACTGCGGTGTATTCCAGATATATCTATCACTGTATGCTGTACCCCAGGGGACTAGGTGAGTCTGGGTCAATATATAGTGCATCACAGTATTTACCTATTACGTGTAATCTACTGTGTACTCAGTCACATAATACCGGATTTATTTGCATGTGTTGTGTACTGGGTACTCAGTCACATGCTAGCGGATTTATTTGAATGTATTGTACTCTATCTGGCTTCATCGTACTAAGCTGCTCTCTGTTGCATTTGTGTATAATGTTTAACATGTAGGGCAGTAAATCTGGGGACGCTCCTGCATCCTGCAGGGCATGCGCAATGGATTTACCTGAGGGGGAAGTTTTCTGTGACGGTGTGTGTACTATGTCTCATACATCTCCCAGTCAGTCCGCAGCTCCTGTAATCAATCAGAAACCTAGTGGGTTCTCTAGTTAAACGCTTTATGCCCCCTATGGGACCACCTGTAACATTACAGTCACTGATGTCCCCATGGTTACTCCGCTTTAGGCAAGGAAAATGTTACCTCACAGATTGCAGTGTATGGTCAGGCAAAACCCTATTCCAGGTCACTATCGTGTCTCTGGGTCATCTAAGCAGGCTGCTTCTTCCTCCCAATCCAATAATCTCTCTGATATTTAATCTGAAAAGAGAGGGATCATGCTGTCCTGTCAGTATCTCTATTAGGTGTTTCTGACAAGGATTTTCCATTGCTAAATGATACCACTGCCATTTTGGTTACTGGGAAGCAAATCCTACAAATCATAATGATAAGAGGATTCCCCTACTGTGGTTAAGCAAACTGATATGTTCACACACCAGAGGGTAAATAAAATCTGTTACCACATTCTAACCATTTAGTGTACATCAGACAAGAACCCTGGTCTAATCGAGGGAAGACATTCCTCCTGTCTACAACGGGCATTAGCTCGATATCCTCCCCCTACAGAGTTATATAACAAATAGATAATTCACTGCTAGTGAACTCATGTGTCACCCATCGGGTGTCGTCCACTCTGCCTGTCAAAACTGTCCTCTCACTGTAGTAACCAACAGATAAGCGTGTGGAGGGATGCCTGAAGTCTATTACTCCCTTACAGGTGTTGTACATAGATCACGATTGCATCCTCTTGGGGCTGCAAAATATATTGATGATTGGTTCAGGCATTAGAGGATGTGCTTCCCGAGGATATATTTGTCAATGCCAGACATTCCCTGTCTCACAACGCTACCGCCACCTGAAGGCGTCCCCTACGGTAGGTGTGTCGGCTGCCAAGGCGTCGAATACGTCTGTCCTGGCTCGCCATATTCTGTGGTTGAGGTCATGGAAGGAGGAACTGAACTCCGTAAATCCTTGGAGGTATTCCCTTTTACTGGAGACATCCTCTTTGGGGAAGACCGAATAAAAAATTGGGTCTGGCTCGACGGCTACTATGTCTGCTTTTCTCTCAAATGCTAATCCTTCTGCGCAGAGGGCAAAAGGTACCACCTTTACCTGCTTTCGGCCTCATGGGAAAGCAAAGGTCATATCTCGTGCCCCCCAAAACCACTAAGCCAATGGCCTAATAATCCTGGGCAGTCCATAAGCCTGCTTCTAAACATGACAAGCCTGCTGCATGATGGGACAGGCCTCCCCCTGGGGGTCCCCAGGGTGGGAGGCCGACTTCTGCTATTCACCCAGGTCTGGTTAATGACCACTTCAGATGCATGGGTATGAGAAGTTGTCTCTCCCGGGTACGCAGTCTCTTTCAAGAGGTGTCCTCATCGCCAGTTTTGCACAATGGTTACCCCTTCGGATCTGTTAAAGACGCAAGCGCTAACATTGGTTGTGAGTTCCCTCCTGTATACAGGAGTGGTGGTGCCAGTACCTCTATCCCAAAGAGGCAGAGGATACAATTTGACCCTGTTTCTAGTACCGAAACCCAATGGGTCTTTCCAGCCAATACTCAACCTCAAATCACTGAAAATTTGTGAGAGTATCCAAGTTCCATCTGGAAACACTGCGCTCAATTGCACTGGCCATGGAACCCGGAGATTATATGTTATCCCTGGATATACAAGATGCTTACCTGCATATACTTATTGCAATATCGTATCCTCACTATCTGCGGTTTGCTATTGGCAACCTTCACTATCAGTTCCAGGCTCTGCTGTTTGAACTGGCCACGGCTCCTCAGATCTTCACCAAGATTATAGCCATGATGACGGCTCATCTCCATTGCCAGGGAGTAAGGATCCTGCCGTATCTGGACGACTTGCTGATCCTGGAAAACTCCCACAATGTCCTCTTCAGTCATCTATGACTGACGGTAAACTTCCTACAAGCCCATGGGTGGCTCATCAACTGGAAGAAGTCCTCACTGGTCCTTGCTCGGAGCATGGTGCACCTGAAGCACTGCTCTGACACACACACACACACCACACACACACACACACACACACACACACACACAGTCACCGGCTGTTTAAGTCTCCAGAGAAGCTTCAGGACAGGATCAGATACTTCCTCTCTCGCTCAGGAGTGTCAATACACTTGGCAATGCAAGTACTAGGCATGATGGTGTCAGCTTTCGACATGGTGGAGTACGCTCAATTTCATTCCCGCCCTCTGCAGAAGTTAATCCTTTCCAAGGGGGATGGCCTACCTCATCGGATCAGGTCTCACATGATCTCTTTGACTCTGGAGGTTCATCTATCGCTGACTCTGGTGACTCCAGGACCAGCAGTTAAGCAGGGGCCATCCCTTCTGGATCCCCAATTGGGTCCCACTGACTATAGATGCCAGTCTGAGGGGATGGGGCGCGGTGATAGAGCAACACTCTTTCCAGGGTCGGTGGACCAAGGAGTAATCACTCCTTCCGATAAACATTCTGGAATTGCAGGCAGTGTTCAATATTTTATCTCTCGCCCTGCCTATGTTACAGAAAAGGCCTGTTCAAGTACGATAAGACAACGCCACCAGGGTGGCATACACAAATCTTCAAGACGGCACTCAAAGCCACATGGTAATGATGGAAGTGTAAAAAATCCTTTGTTAGGCGGAACTCTATCTACCTGCAGTATCGGCAGTGTTCATTCCGGGTGTCCTCAACTGGGAAACAGATTTCCTCAGTCGGTAGGACTTGCATGCCAGAGAGTGGAGTCTTCCTCAGGAAGTCTTTCAACTCCTATTGGACAGGTGGGGCCTACCAGATGTAGTTCTGATGGCGTCTCGACACAGTCACAAAGTTCAGGTCTTCGGATCAAGAACCAAGGCTCCTCAAGCAGCGTTTGTGGATGCATTGGCAATTACATGGAACTTTCAGCTGCTATACGTGTTCCCTCCTGTGTCTCTCTGGCCCAGGATACTACAGAAGTTCAAGCAAGAAGGAGGAATACTACTTCTAGTCGCTCCAGTGTGGCCCAGACGGCATTGGTTCTCAGACCTGCAGGGTCTATCGATAGAGCGTCCTCTTCTACTTCCTTAATGCCCAGACCTCCTCGTTCAGGGCTTTTGTGTCTACCCGGACCTGGCCAGTCTGGCTTTGATGGCGTGGCTCTTGAAGCTTCACTCCTGAGGGCCAAAGGATTCTCCAAGGTGGTTATCCAAACTATGCTGAAGGCCCGCAAACCAGCATCTGTGCGGATTTATTACAGGGTCTGGATTTCTTACTTCACCGGGTGTGCTGCTAAGAATTGCGATGCATACAAGTTCAGAACTTCCAGACTTCTGGCTTTTCTGCTATGAGGCCTGGACTTAGGCCTTCGTCTGGCCTCCCTCAAGGTTCACATATCTGCCTTGTCGGTGTGTTTTCAGAGAAAAATTGCGTCTCTTTCTGATGTTCATACTTTCACTCAGGGTGTTTTATGGATTCTGCCTCCCTATGTCCCTCCGGTGGCTCCATGGGATTTAAATATAACAGATTCTAAAACCAGCACCCCAACTCAACAGTGCAGCAACAGAAGCTATGGTGAGCCCCACCACCAAATATAAATCTCAAGACAAATCCACAATGTAAGCAACTGTGCGCACCCTCTGTGGTATAATCAAGGAGTAATCTGTATATAGATATGTGGAAATTTATACGTCACACAGTTCAGAAGACACTAGTTCTTTTATATAGAGAACTAGATTAATAAATGACCAAATTCAATCCAATCCGAAGTAGGCTCAATGTCCGTTTTCGGTCCTACTCTTTCCAATCCGTCTCTCTTACCTCCAAAAAAAAAAAAAAAAAAAATAGGAAGAGAAAAAGGGGATATTTAGTGTAGTACAGTTTATTAATTTCTCCACAAAAAATGTTAAAAATGCAACAACAATGCACATAGAGAATCCACCAATAATCAGGCAGAAAAGCGTTATGGATAAATAGGGTTGTCATACAATGCCCACCAAAACAAGCATAATGGTATCCCACAGGTACCTCCCGATTGTCTCAGGTGCCGTGTCCTTATCTGGATCTGCAGTATCCAAAAGGTAAACGTCCCGGGCTGCTACAGTCTCCCAAATCAGCTCACCCTGGGATTTGTCTGTTGTTCTGAATGACCTACAAGAGTCTCCATTTGAACCTCTTGAGTCTGTGGACCTTACATGCCTTACGCTTAAGGTCATGTTTCTACTGGCTATTGCTTCTGCTAGTAGGGTGTCGGACTTAGGCGCTTTGTCCTGTCATCCACCCTTTCTGATTTTTCACCATGACCAGGCAGTTCTTCACACTCGCCCTGGTTATCTACCTAAGGTGGTATCATCTTTCCATCTTAACCAAGAGATTGTGGTTCCGGCCTTTATCTCTTCTGGTTTGTCCTCCAAAGAGCTGTCTTTGGATGTGGTACGGGCTCTCCGCATTTATGTGGCGAGTACTGCCTCTATCAGGAGGTCAGATTCCCTTTTTGTACTTTTTGGTTTTCACAAACGTGGCTGGCCTGCAAATAAGCAAACCTTGGCCAGATGGATTAGAATTGTAATTGCACGTCTATGCGCAGGCTGGACTCCCACCTCCTGCTGCTATCAAAGCCCATTCTACTCGCTCTGTTGGACCTTCATGGGCGGCCCGCCGAGGCGAGTCAGCTGAACAATTGTGCATGGTGGCTACGTGGTCCTCAGTGAACACGTTCATCAGGTTCTATGCCTTTGATACTTCTGCCTCCCAGGATGCTTCCTTTGGATGCCGGGTTCTTGTGCCCGCTACTGTGAATCCCCTCCCATGAGGAACTGCTTTAGGACATCCCTGATGTTATTCCCTGTGGAATACCAGTTTACCCCACTGCAGAAAAGGAGATTTATGGTAGACTTACCATTGTTAAATCTCTTTCTGCGAGGTACACTGGTTTCCACAGGGCGCCCACCCTGACGCACTTAGCTTCTTGGGTTTGTATGGCATTACCCGCTAGTCCCTACTCCTGTCGTGAGAACGTGGTTCTATGTGACTAACATCTACCATCTCTCTTACCTGCTACTTCTTTGGACTGGTTAACAAAACTGAGCTCCAGTGCCTGGAGGCGGGGCTATAGAGGAGGCGGTGCACTGCATCCTGGGAACAGTCAAAGCATTAGCCTGTTGGTGCCTCGGATAAAGATCCAACTCTACACCTCAATGTTATTCCCTGTGGAAACCAGTGTAGAGATTTAACAATAGTAAGTCTACCATCAATCTCCTTATCAAAACTCTTTGCTTTTCCTATTGGAAATTCCAGACTCTGATGAAATATTCCTAAACTCAAACCCACATTGTTTCAAAAAACTATAAAACACTAAATTATGAAACAATGTGTTTTCTTTATGGAATGTGAAAGGAAATATTCATAGGAAGGAAACTACATATTGCATAGAGAGAAACAAAGAAGATAATATATAAAGAGCATAACTAGTACTGAACAACACTTCTATATAGGCATACAACACTATGGATCTGTGAATGCACGTTAACTAAAATCTTATTAACTAAAATATTTCAGTCCATCTCTCAATATATTAATTGTTTGATCTTCACATATATAACTCTCCACTTCTCTTTCCATCATGTAATTGTTGTTGTTGTTTTTTTTTAATTGTTTTATCCTCATTCCCAATTTAATGTAGGGCAGAAGCTGATTGTGAAGTGATAGACATAAACCCTTCACCGTCCCCCACCATTAAATATAATCTGTGTATAGGTAAATAAAATAATTTGGTGGTAATAATTTTTTTCTGTATATTTTGGATTTAAATTATCTGTTACCCTTGATGACACCTAAACATGCTGCCTGCACATTCCTTATACACGAAACTTTCCCAGCCTCACTCCTAAATCAAAATAACTAAGATACTAATTAAGGGGGTCATTCCGAGTTGATCACTCGCTACCTATTTTTTGCAGCACTGCGAACAGTTATTCGCCGCCTATAGGGGAGTCTATTTTTGCTTTGCAAGCGTGCGATCGCATGTGCAGCCGAGCGGTACAAAAAAGTTTTGTGCAGTTTCTGAGTAGCTCAGAACTTACTCAGCTGCTGCGATCACTTCAGCCTGTTCTTGTCCGGAATTTACATCAGATACCCGCTCTGCAAACGCTTGGACAAGCCTGCATTTTTCCAAACACTCCCAGAAAACGGTCAGTTGACACCCACAAACTGTCAATCTTCTTGCGATCGGCTGTGCGAATGGATTCTTTGTTAAATCCATAGCTCTGCAACGATCCACTTTGTACCCGTATGATGCGCCTGCGCATTGCGGTGCATACGCATGCGCAGTAGTGACCTGATCGCAGCGCAGCAAAAAACCTAGTTTGCGATCAGGTCGGAATGACCCCCTAAGTCCGCTGTGCTCAAGCATAGATATTACTAATACCTGGGCTGTTAGTGTGCCTTCAGGACCGAGGTTGTGAATTCCTGTTCTACACTGTGTACCGGAGACATTAGTGATAATGGGCCTGATTCGGAGCCGGTTGCAAATGCCATGGCAGCTGCGATCCCGTACACAGCGGCTGTTTGAAAATATGCAAATTTTGCAGCCGCAGCTATTTGTGTTGAGGCGCCCTCTGGTGGCATCTCAGATCGGCCTCTTGTGCATGAAGACGCAACCATTATACAATATGCACATCAGTCGATCATTATGTTGTCACAGCAGGGCTGTCAGGAAGTAAGACGCTTAAGTCATTTTTACTGAGTACAGTATAACAGTTGCAAGCTGTAATACACTGTGAAATGGTCACGACATGCCTAAATTTAAGTCACCCCCAATACCGCCCACAAACACTTTATGGCTGTTCATCACTTTCATCAAATTGCTCCACTGCATCAGACATTGTCATAGCATCAGACTCTGAATCTGGCTCTATTACAGAGTATCAGGAAACTAACTGGTTCTACTCATCATTAGGGACATTGGGGTAGATGTATTAACTTGGAGACGGCATAAGGAAGTGATAAACCAGTGATAAATGCAATGTGATAAAGGCACCAGCCAATCAGATCCTAACTGTCAATTTACATATTGGAGCTGATTGGCTGGTGCGTTTATTACCTTGCACTTATCACTGGTTTATCACTTCCTTATGCCGTCTCCAGGCTTAATACATCTGCCCCATGGTTCTGAATAGCACACAATTCTGAATGCAGAGAGTTTAAGTGAATTTTGGCAAACTGCTCATGTATTGTTGGCTGCTTACATATCTTCACTGAGTCTTACATATTTCAGTCACAAAAAAAACTAAAATGTAGATCAATTTGGACCAGTGGTGAATGGTGATAGAGGGCCTGATTCTGATATGGGTGTAAAGGAAAAAAGAACAAGTTACTGTTTACCTGGACAAACCATGTTGCACTGCCGGAGTGCAAATACATGTATTTATGTTTTTACATGCAGTATAAATACTGGCTGCATTTGCATGTAGCCCGCAGATACTGGGCATCTTTAGTTTTACAATACATTTAGATTTGAGTTTAGACACACCCCTCCTAAATCTAGGGGACCATTCATCAATAAGTGTAAAAACTGATTGTGAATGATAAAACTTATTGCGTATGATAAATGGTGCTCCAGCTAAGCATCTTCCAACTGTCATTTTTTTCAAACATATGACAGGAGCTGAACACATGAGAGTTTGATTGGCTGGAGCACCATTTACCATATGCAACAAGTTTTATCAAACACAATGGGTCTTGACACGCGTTGATAAAAAGGTCCCCTTATCTCAATTTGAATGTGCCCCACATGCAGCGCAACAGTCCTGTCCGCAGATCCATTGCTGCAGCTGAACAATTTTTATTTTTATGGATCTCTGAAAGGTCAGCTGTGTCGGCAGCTCCTCATACATCCACAGACAGAAATGGCTGGGGAGCTGCAGCGACGGCGAGTAGCTCTTCCCAAGCAGTTCCTTCCTACAGGGCTTTGAGAGCTCTATGACAAACACCATCTCTTTCACCATGCTGATGACCACAGGTAAGGTAGCATCTATGTCAGACAATGTGTGTGTGCCGGGGGCCCGGGGCATCTTCTCCAAGTTAATTTGCAGCAACAGCAGTGTTTACAGCATCCCGTATTTGCTGTAGTGTATGTGCGTGCAGGTGTGTGTGGAAGGGGGAGGGGTATCTCTATAATAAATGATGGCAGCATTCTATATATTTGATGTTGTGGATGTGTGCGTGTGTGTGTGGGGTGTCTGTAATGATCGCAGCAGTCTGTGTTTGCCATAGGGGGTGTCTAATAAATTATGGCAGCAGTCTGTGTTTGCTGTGATGCACACAGTATATATGGGTGTAGTGGGGGCATGTGTCATATATATATATATATATATATATATACACTGCTCAAAAAAAATAAAGGGAACACTTAAACAACACATCCTAGATCTGAATGAATGAAATATTCTTATTAAATACTTTGTTCTTTACATAGTTGAATGTGCTGACAACAAAATCACACAAAAATTATCAATGGAAATCAAATTTATTAACCAATGGAGATCTGGATTTGGAGTCACACTCAAAATTAAAGTGGAAAAACACATTACAGGCTGATCCAACTTTGATGTAATGTCCTTAAAACAAGACAAAATGAGGCTCAGTAGTGTGTGCTGCCTCCACGTGCCTGTATGACCTCCCTACAACGCCTGGGCATGCTCCTGATGAGGTGGCGGATGGTCTCCTGAGGGATCTCCTCCCAGACCTGGACTAAAGCATCCGCCAACTCCTGTACAGTCTGTGGTTGGAGCGAGACATGATGTCCCAGATGTGCTCAATTGGATTCAGGTCTGGGGAACAGGCGGGCCAGTCCATAGCATCAATGCCTTCATCTTGCAGGAACTGCTGACACACTCCAGCCACATAAGGTCTAGCATTGTCTTGCATTAGGAGGAACCCAGGGCCAACCGCACCAGCATATGGTCTCACAAGGGGTCTGAGGATCTCATCTCGGTACCTAATGGCAGTCAGGCTACCTCTGGCGAGCACATGGAGGGCTGTGCGGCCCCCCAAAGAAATGCCACCCCACACCATTACTGACCCACTGCCAAACCGGTCATGCTGGAGGATGTTGCAGGCAGCAGAACATTCTCCTTGGCGTCTCCAGACTCACGTCTGTCACATGTGCTCAGTGAGAACCTGCTTTCATCTGTGAAGAGCACAGGGCGCCAGTGGCGAATTTGCCAATCTTGGTGTTCTCTGGCAAATGCCAAACGTCCTGCATGGTGTTGGGCTGTAAGCACAACCCCCACCTGTGGACGTCCGGCCCTCATACCACTCTCATGGAGTCTGTTTCTGATTGTTTGAGTAGACACATGCACATTTGTGGCTTGCTGGAGGTCATTTTGCAGGGCTCTGGCAGTGCTCCTCCTGTTCCTCCCTGCACAAAGGCGGAGGTAGCGGTCCTGCTGCTGGGTTGTTGCCCTCCTACGGCCTCCTCCACATCTCCTGATGTACTGGCCTGTCTCCTGGTAGCGCCTCCATACTCTGGACACTACGCTGACAGACACAGCAAACCTTCTTGCTACAGCTCGCATTGATGTGCCATCCTGGATGAGCTGCACTACCTGAGCCACTTGTGTGGGTTGTAGACTCCGTCTCATGCTACCAGTAGAGTGAAAGCACCGCCAGCTTTCAAAAGTGACCAAAACATCAGCCAGAAAGCATAGGAGCTGAGAAGTGGTCTGTGGTCGCCACCTGCAGAACAACTCCTTTATTGGGGGTGTCTTGCTAATTGCCTATAATTTCCACCTGTTGTCTATTCCATTTGCACAACAGCATGTGAAATTGATTGTCAATCAGTGTTGCTTCCTAAGTGGACAGTTTGATTTCACAGAAGTGTGATTGACTTGGAGTTACATTGTGTTGTTTAAGTGTTCCCTTTATTTTTTTGAGCAGTGTATATTAGTATATATATATATATATACGTGTGTGTGTGTATGTATGTATTTAATGTATGTGATATGTATATGTACACATATACGCATACACACGTAGACCCCCCTATAAAGACAGCTCGAAAGAAAGTCCTGCAATCGTAAAGGGGAGCAAGTAATGAGTGCGGATGAGAGACGTAGATCTTGTGAAGAGCGGAGAGGTCAGGTTGGGAGATATTTTGAGATAAACAAAGAACTGTACATTGGAGTAGTTTCATTAGTGGCCTTGTATGTGAGTAAAAGTATTTTATATTGAATACGTTAGAATACAGGTAACCAATGGAGGGACTGTCAGAGTGGACCCGCAGACGAAGAACGTCTAGTGAGGAAAATTAGCTTCACAGCTGCATTCAGAATGGATTGTAGAGGGGAGAGTCTCTTTTTTTGTAAGACCAGTAAGAAGACTATTGCAATAATCATTGAGGGAGATAATGAGTGCATAGATTAGAGTTTTTGCAGTGTCTTGTGTAAGATATGGTCGGATTTTGGATATGTTTTTTTAGATGTATGTAACATGATTTTGAGAAAGATTAAATGTGGGGAACAATGGACAATTTAGAGTTAAGGATGACACCTAGGCAGCGAACGTGTTGGGTTCTCAAAAATTCTATAGATATCAGGTTGGTAACTACTATCGGTTGGGAAATATAATTAATTCTGTTTTGAAAATATTAAGTTTGAGCTGGCAAGATGACATCCAAGATGAAACAGCAGAAAGGTATTCAGTGACACGGACCAATACAGATGGTAACACATCTGGGGAGAATAGGTAGATTTGAGTATCATTAACGTACAGATGATACTGAGATTCAAATGAGCTAATTAGTTTGCTAAAAGATGTGGTATAGATTGGGAAAAGCAGAGGAACTAAGACTGAGCCTTGCGGTACTCCAACGGATAGAGGTAGCAAAGCAGAGGTGGCTTCAGAAAAGCGTACACTGAAAGAGTGATTAGATAGGTAGGATAAAAACAGGAAAGGACTGTTCAGGAATACCTAGGGATTGTGTTGTTTGTATGAGAAGAGTGTGGTCAACAGTGTCAAAAGCAGCAGATAGCTCTAGAAGACTAAGGGGGACATGTACTAAGCAGTGATAAAAAAGGAGAAGTGGGCCAGTGGAGAAGTTGCCCATGGCAACCAATCAGCATTGACATAACATTTATAATTTGCATACTATAACTGTATACAGAGCAGCTGATTTGTTGCCATGGGCAACTTCTCCACTGGCTCACTTCTCCACTTTTATCACTGCTTAGTACATGTCTCCTTAAGAAGTGAATAATCCTTTAGACTTTAAAGTGACCAGATCATTCATTACTTTAGTCAGTGCTGTCTCAGTGAAGTGTTGGTAATGAAAGCCTAAATGAAGTGGGTCCAATAAATTTTGTGAGTTAAGAAAGGGTATGAGGCAAGTGTAGGCAAGTCTCTCAAGGGCATGGGAGATGAGAGATGGGAAGGTAGTTTGATGGAGATTTAAGGTTAGAATTTTGTCTTTTCGTAATGGAAGCAATCACTACATGGTTGAACAGTGAAGGAAGGATACCTGTAGAAAGAGAAAGATAGATTACAGACTTTAATTAAGGTTGGGATGAGCACAGGATATAGAGCTTGAGGGGGAGATGTACTAAGCAGCGATTAAAGTGGAGAAGTGAGCCCGTGGAGAAGATGCCATATAGCAAGCAATCAGCATTGACGTAACATTTATCATTTGTATACTATTAAAGTATACAGAGCAGCTGATTGGTTGCCATGGGCAACTTCTCCACTGGTTCACTTCTCCACTTTTATCACTGCTTAGTACATCTCTTCCTTAGTTATTTGTGAGTGTACAGGAGTTGCTTTACTCCTAACTGAAAATCAGGCCCACAGTTTTCAGAGATGACATACTATCACAGTTAAAATACAATGAAATGGATATGTAATTTATCAAGTGATACCTAAATGCTTAGATAAATAAATGGCCTCTGAAATATGCTTGAGGTATTCCTTTAGTCCAAAAATATGGAGAGAAAGAAAGTGTGGTAAGTAAATGAACAACCTGAACATCATGCATCATATACTACCTCAGAACGGGTGGTCTTAACTTTGCCGGCGGTCGAGCTCCCGGCGACCAGCATACAGGCGCCGGAATCCCGACCGCCGGCATACTGACAGTTCTTCTCCCTCTTGGGGGTCCACGACCCCCCTGGAGGGAGAATAGATAGCGAGCGCAGCGAGACCGCAAGGGGCTCATTTGCGCTCACCAGCTGTCGGTATGCTGGCTGCCGGGATTCTGGCGCTGGTATGCTGGTCGCCGAGAGCCCGACCGCCGGCATAACATACTACACCCCCTCAGAACACCTATGCTTTATTTTTCACATTGATTGTCTGTCATATCTAGTATGTTTCAGAAAGCTAAATAACTTTTTTTCAGCCATATAGAAAGTGTCAGCCGGCCAACGCATATGAAGTACTGATAAATAATCCCAATGTCACAGAGTATAATTCTGTTGTGCTTGTGAAATGTTCAAAATAACCACTTTAATTATTCCCAGATTGGGCAGGGCAGCTTATACATAGAAGAATCTTACTGTCTGAACATTTAACATTCAGTGCATACCATCAAAAGCTTTTTTTCACCACGTCTCTATATGGCAATTATGAATATAGACACTCAGTATAATTAACTAAAATGTATCAGTGGGGGATAACCATATACTGATTTAAACCTCTCATAGAAGGTAAGCACGTAATGGTCAATCTAGGGCCCCCTTCTAGGGGTGGAGCAGTATCATGGATGAACATGGGTACTTGGTTTGTTTCTATGGAAACTACACCAGGATTAGCCCTCCTTCAAATCTAAGTGGGTGGTCATGACACACCCTTGTCCCATCCTATATAAAGAGCCCTGTTCTTTGCATGTCCTCTCTAATGTTTAGCCAAGTCCCTCTCTGGTGGTTGGCCAAGCCTCTTTTGATGGCCAGTCAAACCCCTTAAGCTTGGATAGATATATCGAAATGTATCTAAAATGGGCGCTACTTTGGGTTGGTTTACCTAGCAGCTGTTTTAATGGAGGTAGTCACTCTCCGCAGTACATGCACAAAACACAAAAGAAAAATTAACAGAGCAACTTTTGGTATGTTATAAATGAATCATGTGTAACAAGATATTCTAAATAACCCTTATTTATTATAAAAGGATAAAAAGGAGTTTATTAACTCCCAAATTAATGTCACTGGAACACTTACAGACAATAATAAACATACATAACAATGTTTAAACTGCATAAGAATTTTTAGCTGGCAGCATTAATATATTGTCCTCTTATCCGCGGTCAATTATCAGGGACTTGTCATACAGTTCTGTGGGCTACAGTCCATATGTGTATCTAAAAACGTGGTCACAGACCAATAGCAATGGTCCCAGGTGTTTTGTAATATTTACCGGTCCCAAGGTATTTGTTAAGGGAAAAGTCCTCCTCATGTTGAGCCTTTTGTGGCAGGATTTCACCAAGATGGCAATGCTTCACAGCACGATGAATGGAGTACCCTTTAACCTTTGTGGTTCAGACCAGAGGTGACCCAGATCGTCCAATGGATGGCAGATGGAATCAGAGTCCACAGAGTCCCATAGACCAAGGTGCAAAGAGGAACAAGGCTGACGCGTTTCGCTGTCAGTGGACAGCTTTTTCAAAGGCTCAACACGAGGAGGACTTTTCCCTTCACAAATACCTTGGGACCGGTAAATATTACAAAACACCTGGGACCATTGCTATTGGTCTGTGACCACGTTTTTAGATACACATATGGAGTGTAGCCCACAGAACTGTATGACAAGTCCCTTAAGCTTGGATCCCTACCACTGCATTTCCCTGCATGCCCCAGTCCAACGCTGTTCCCACCCACTAATATGTGCATATAATTTCTCTACATAGCCTGTGGTGTAATAAAAGAAAGATAAAGTTCCAAACTGTAGTTATCGCTTCCTGCTTCTACTGCGTCTCCATTGTGAAAGCACTGAACTGTAGTTGCGAGATCAGGGTAAATAAATAGTAAGGATTGAAAATAAAGATGTAGAGACACGCGTCTGCTGTTGGTAACCATAGGTAAGAGGCAACCTCATATACAGTATAGGACCTTGCAGTGTGCTCCTTCTGCAGTTCTGATGAGAGGCATGCATAGAAGGGGTTATAGTGTGCTACCTCAGCATGTGTTCTGTGTATCAGTTCAATAGGAATCACTGGAGATTGATAGTGATGCAGAAAATGGTCAATTCCAATTCAGTTGCAGATGCTGTCCCAGCAGTCTGGTGTGGTCTGACAGTGTCTGTAATAGTGTGGGGATCCGTCTCGAAAGATGGAATACGCTAAGGTACCAGAGCATTCAGGGTGCCCGGCAGCTCTGCAACAAAGAGTAAGTCACAGGTACCATGTGCGCATCGTAGAAACCTGGAAGTTGTTCCCTTTTCACTTTCAGCTGGATGGGTGTTTATTGGGTAGTAAGAAGGAGGTATCGGGTGCATGCACATAGTATAAATTTGTTGTTTGCTTGTGCAAATAGCAATGTTCTGTTCTGAGCTGAGTATATGCAGAGATCCATCAGATTTGGCTGATCTCCTGCACAAAGACTAGACCTTGTACATACAAATACTGATACTAGTGATGGCAGCTGCTCTTGAAGGCTGAGGGCTGGGGTGGTGCAGTCACATAAATGTGTCTGACTCTAAATACTGGTGGATGTTTGCATGGGACTTCCAATGACTAGAAGTGGCCTGAATTCTACTGCACTATATGTGATTCAAGATCGGGCCCTGTGTTTCTAGAATGCCTGAAGTCTCTACTTGTCCTTGTAGCAATTTAATCCAATTGTACATCTTGTTGGATTTGGGCTGTATATGGTCAGTGATTTCCTTTGTTATTTTAAGAGTCAATTCATAATTTGTACAATTATTCGGAGTCTCCAAAACAGAGAAATGTGCAGAAACTCAAGAGATATAATAGTATCTAGAAATGGAAGGTTTAAGGTCTATAAGTCACAATGAGGCTCGATTGTTGCAATCATTTTGTCATTCCATACAGCATTATAAAAGGACAGTACCCAACGAGGACTGACTGAATCTGTCTCACATCTATCTTGTCATGCAGCTGGGAAACACTTATTGACATAAGGTCACATAAAATGAATCCTGCATTCTTTACCGAGTTTCTGTGGTAATTTTATTTCAAGTCCTCAGGGCTGTTCTTCCTGTGTAACACAGGCTGTAAATCACAATACAATTACAGTATCCAATGGGGCCAGTAATAGAGGTCACAGTATAAAACATATGCCATACTTATTATAGTATGAGTTAGCTATAAAAGGGATTAGGTTAGGAGTGCACCATAACTAAATCAGTGAGCAATAGAAGTTCCTCTCAGAGAAGTGATGACAGAGAGACCTGGAATGAGTTCTCTACTCCTAAAGCCCACTTGTAGCTTCCTTAATCTGCTACTTCCAGAGCAAAGGTACTGTATTCCTTTTGTTTGACTCAGTTTTAGGGACACACTAATTATGAAACAAAAAAATATGATGAAGTGCAAATTAAGAGTACCATGTAAGCATTACACATACTCTTCTCTAGCTAAAAAATTACCGTTCTCAATACACAATACAGCTGCAAAGGCAAGCAGTGCAAGGGTACTATTCAGCCAAGGCAGGCCCTATAATTACGCACACTAAGCAACTGAGTAAGGCACCGCACATAGGGGGTCATTCTGAGCTGATCGCTAGCTGCATTTGTTCGCTGTGAAGCGTTCATGCAAAAAAACGGCAGTTCTGCGCATGCGTATGTGGTGCAATGCGCACACGTGACGTACAAGTACAATGAACAATGTAGTTTTACACAGGGTCCAGCGATGCATTTCAGTCACACTGGCTGCCGCAGAGTGATTGACATAAAGTGGGCGTTCCTGGGTAGCGACTGACCGTTTTCAGGGAGTGCTCGAAACAACGCAGGCGTGGCTGGGCGAAAACAGGGCGTGTTTGTGACGTCAAATTCCGGAACAGAATGGTCTGAAGTGATCGCAAGCGTTAAGTAGGTATTGAGCTACTCTGAAACTGCACAAAATAAATTTGTAGCCGCTCTGCGATAGAACCGTTCGCACTTCTGCTAAGCTAAAATACACTCCCAGTGGGCGGCGGCATAGCATTTGCATGGCTGCTAAAAACTGCTAGCGAGCATAGGGAGTGATTCAGACCTGATTGCTAGACTGCTAAAGTTGTACATACTCAAATATCCTCTTGCGCTATATTTAAAATACGATATGGCTGAAAGTCCAACAAAACCAAACTTTGTATTTTATATATAATATAAAATTTATTATGAAGAAGAAAAAAATATTTCACTGTTATAAAAGCTTGACCGGTCTTAAAGATAGCGGTATACAATCACATGCAATGCATTAAACACTCTAAGGAGGTGGATCCAAACATATTCAGTGCACAGAAGTATATAATAACGTATACGGTTAAAAATCAGTCTGTAGACTTAGATTCACTTATAACTTCCATAAAATCAATGACATTTTGGGTTAACCTCATATATCAATTGGATTCCTAAACAGTTACTTTGTGTCAAAGTTCCTCAGTAACTTGCCACTCAGCAGTAAATAATGCAGTATGTCAAACCAAATTGTAGCCCTGCGATCAGATAGTCCCTGCCCAAGGGGAGTGTAGATTCGTCATGCAATTGTGCAATCACATGTGTACGTCGAGCTGCTAAAAAAAACCTCAGTCAGCGGACAGCTGCAAATCTGTTCTCACCTCACTCACCAGTGAATGGTTTTTACCAGTGTGTGCAGTCTGTGCGCAGCCCAGGACTTACTCCTACAGTGCGATCAGAATGGGCTGATCGGGGCCGGATCTGATGTCACACACCCTCCCTGAAAACGCTTGGGCACGCCTAAATATTTCCTGACACTCCCAGAAAACGGTCTGTTACCATCCACAAATGGCTTCCTCCTGTCAATCAGCATGCAAATGGCTGTGCAATTAGAATTTTCGTACCAGCCTGTCGCTGAGCGGCGATGCCTGTTGTTGTTTGTGGCCTCGCATATGCATTGCGGTGCATACGCACGTGCAGTTATTACCTGCAAAAACGCAAAGCAGCGATCAGGTCTGAATCGGGCCCACAGAGGGCACTCTAGCCGCGATATAGCCGGCAGCCTGCCACTTCTTTATAACCATACCTCCCAACTGTCCCGATTTTCGCGGGACAGTCCCGTTTTTTGGGGACTGTCCCGCTGTCCCACCCGCGGGCCGCAGTGTCCCGCTGTGGGGGGGGGGGGGCAGTTGGGGGGCTCTGTCACTCGCTGCCCTGCTTAGCAGAGCAGTGGTGAATAGACACTGTGCGCATGCACACAGCGTCTATTCAGTGCAGACAGAGGGAGAGGGGGCATGCCAGCAGCTCACAGAGCGCTGGGCATGCCCCCTCAGTGACAAAAACGGGGCGTGGCCCGCGATTGTGGGGCCCTCCCGCAAAGCCACGCCCCTTTCCGCAGGCCACGACCCTTTTCGTGTTTACACGCCATGCCCGTCTGCCTGCACCACCATAACTCAGGGGCCAGTTATTGAGGTATGCTGCTGGCACTGAGCAAGGATTTATTATTAAAATCTTTAATTTATTATTCATTATTATTCCGTTTTGTGGTAATGATGCCCTTAGGTTTTTATTAATCAACTTCTGGGCTCCACACTACAGTCTGTCCAATTTTATCCAGGGCAGTCTGCAGCATGAGTCTGACACCCCTAATCTCCAACTCCCCCAGTGTGCCTCTCACCTGCTCTCTCCTTATCTCTCCCACTGTGTGCCTCTCACCTGCTCTCTCCTTATCTCTCCCACTGTGTGCCTCTCACCTGCTCTCTCCTTATCTCTCCCACTGTGTGCCTCTCACCTGCTCTCTCCTTATCTCTCCCCTTATCTCTCCCCCTGTGTGCCTCTGATCTGCTCTCTCCTTATCTCTTTCCCTGTGTGCCTCCACCTGCTCTCTCCTTGGGGGTCATTCTGACCCATTCACACGCAGTGGTTCTTCGCTGTGGTGCGGACGGGTCAGAACTGCGTATGCACGGTGGGTGCAATGTGCACGCGCGTCATTGTCCAGCGCAGTGGCTAGAACAAAGAAGAAAGTGATCGATAGCGCGATCGCAAAAAGATTGACAGCGGGGAGGCGTTCCGGGGCGTCTACTTACCGCTTTCTGGGCGTGGAGATCCGAATGCAGGCGAGTCCAGGCATTTGGAGTTTGAATGTATGACCTCAATCCCGGGACCTTCGTCGCTGGATACGCTGCACAGGGTAAGTAGGTCTGACCCTGGTCTTGTTTTGCAGGAAACTTTTTTAGCATAGCAGCGCTGCACAAGCGATCGCAGCCCTGCTAATGCTAAAATACACTCCCCCATAGGCGGCGTCAATTTGATCGCACGAGCAGCAAAAAGTTGCTACGGGCGATCAACTCGGAGTGACCACCCTTATCTCTCCCCCTGTGTGCCTCTCACTTGCTCTAGCCTTATCTCTCCCTCTGTGTGGCTGTCATCTGCTCTATCCTTATTTCTACCCCTGTGTGCCTTTCATCTGCTCTTCATATCACTCCCCCTGTGTGGCTCTCATCTGCTCTTCCTATCTCTTCCCCTGTGTGCCGCTCACCTGCTCTTTCCTTATCTCTCCCCCTGTTTGCCTCTCACCTACTCTCTCCTTATCTCTACCCCTGTGTGCCTCTCATCTGCTCTTCCTATCTCTCCCCATGTGTGGCTCTCATCTGCTCTTCCTATCTCTTCCCCTGTGTGCCTCTCATCTGCTCTTCCTATCTCTCCCCATGTGTGGCTCTCATCTGCTCTTCCTATCTCTTCCCCTGTGTGGCTCTCATCTACTTTTCCTATCTCTCCCCCTGTGTGGCTCTCATCTGCTCTTCCTAACTCTCCCCATGTGTGTCTCTCATCTGCTCTTACTATCTCTCCCCGTCTGCCTCTCACCTGTTCTCTTCTTATCTCTCCCCGTGTGCCTCTCACCTTCTCTCTCCTTATTTCTCCCCGTTTGCCTCTCACCTGCTCTATCCTTATCTCTCCCCTGTGTGCCTCTGATCTGCTCTCTCCTTATCTCTTCCCCTATGTGCCTCTCACCTGCTCTCTCCTTATTTCTCCCCCTGTGTGCCTCTCACCTGCTCTCTCTTTATCTCTCCCCCTGTGTGCCTCTCACCTGCTCTATCTTTATCTCTCCCCCTGTGTGCCTCTGATCTGCTCTCTCCTTATCTCTTCCCCTGTGAGCCTCTCACCTGCTCTATCCTTATCTCTCCCTCTGTGTGCCTCTCATCTGCTCTTCCTATCTCTTCCCCTGTGTGGCTCTCATTTGCTTTTCCTATCTCTCCTCTGTGTGCCTTTCATCTGCTCTCGCCTTATCTCTCCCCCTGTGTGCCTCTCATCTGCTCTTTCTTTATCTCTCCCCGTGTCATGATCCGGGTAACTGGTCACCATTATTTGCCCTTTAGGTGTCTCCTGAGACTGGCTCAGCGTTCCAAAGTGGGACCCCATTTGCATTGTTAGCATATGGTACACTGATCTCCCTATTTCATATGATTCTCCTGTCATTCTACAATGCTGTCACAACAGCTTTACAAGTGGTAACATTATGCATGGCGCCTCCTGCCCTCTGCGGCCTCCGCCGCCATTATCATTACTTCCTAAGTGTACTGTTTAAGTAAGGTGCTTACAGCCCTCCGTGGCCTCTACCGCCATTACCATTACCTCCGATGTGTGGTGGTCGGCCTGGAGTCTCCGGCTCTCCGTGGCCTCCGCCGCTGTTGCTGTGCTTTCTCGTGAGGTTTGCTCCAGGATGGCCTCCGTTGTTCTCTGCGGCCTCCGCCGCCATTGCTGGGTCTGCATGTGGAATACAAACATACTTTCCCTCCAAAAGCTAACATGGACGCAGCCATGTTTTTGCAGTCACATGTGGTTGCCTCGTCCAATCCGCTTTGCTCTGGACTCTGCTTAATCAGCCAGCCAATCCCTGCCTTCCAGCAGGTATAAGTATTCTGCTCCTGGGCTGGTAAGATGTCAGTGCTTTGGTTGTCAAACCTTGTGTTACAAGTCTCCTCTGTTGTGGTTATTCAGCTATCGTTCCAGGTATTCCAGCTACTGAGTTCAGCTCCACTAGAAACACGCACCAGCTACCATCTGGCGGTGCAACCTGACTCTACAATTTGTATTTTGTGTGGAACCGCACTAGTCAGACAATTTTACTAAAGTACCAAAATTATTGTTATGATGAAATACCAATATGCATACAGTTATCAAGTAAATCTTAAACTGCTAATGATTGGCGGTGCTCCCAGGAATTTTGTAGGTTAGACTACAATTGGAGAAAACAGGAGAAAAAGACAAAAGACCCTTGTTTGGGAGCACTCATTTGTTATAATAGAAATAATGTGTGTGATGAAGAATATTAAAACTTAACCTTTAATTAATCCTTGAATAAAAAAAACCTATGAAAATAGATTGAGACTCGTGTCTAGTGTTGTATATTTGTGTGTGAATCTTGTTTGACCTTTTTAACAAATGAGGTACAAGATGATTGGGAATGTGAAAATATCTGAGGAATAGTTAAGGATACCAAATGGTTTCTTAGGATCCAGGGTATCCAAAAAATCACTGTGCATGCCTGAAATATGGATATCAATGGTATAATGGTGTCTGCATGGTTCAGAGGTTATTCAAGGTGGAGCTCAAGATGAATGCCAAAAGGGTGGAAAGAAGAATGCACTAGGGCTTCCCTTAGCGAAAGAAGGCCCCAGGTATTCTCAAGAGGTTTCCCTTCCTAGTACTGACCAGGCCATGCCTGCTTAGCTTACGAGATCGGACAAGATCGGGCGTATTCAGGGTAGTATGGCCGTGGGCCGTTATTGGAGGAAAAGAAAAGAAAAGAAAAGGCCACTTTTATTATTGAATAAATTGAGAGCTCAAGGCTGGCTCACAAGGAGTTAAATAACAAATTGTGCTCTGTTGCTTGCTCCATAAACAAAGAAACAGATTGATGAGTGAGAAAATATGGGTTTAGAGCTCAAGGCTGGCTCACAATAAATGCATTAGACCTTATTGCATCCTCTTGAGAACTGACATAAAATTAGAAATAACTTACATTCAATTACTGCTGTTAGCATGAACAATATAATTGTCTAATATCAAGGATGAATAACCTAAATCTAATTGATGTCCATTAGGGCATGAGCGGGGAAGTAGTATAGTATAACTTGTATATAGTCCTGTGAGAAAAGTATACTATACACTGCGCTCCTGCAGGTATGCGATACTGCTGCAGGAGTGGGCTATTCTTGGGGAGAAAAAACAGTCAAACCCTGGTGGTCTAGTGTGAATTACCACAGCCGCAATGTGTGCGGCCTGTGTTGTCTTGGGATCCTCCGGCGTTCACCCGCTGGCAGTGATGGCCGCGGCCGCCCGCTTCCGGACTGGGCGTTGCCGCGATGACGTCACTGAAGGACGTCTCTCGACGTACGTTTCACGTGGTGGGCTTGGTCACGAGAGCCTCTCTCTAACGCTCTCCTGTGGCCAGTATATGAGTGCTGAATTGACCTATCACGTAGACAAATAGATGACGGATAGATAGCTGGACCTATCGAATCATGGCTTGAGTGATTGCTGCGGCCATGATGGAAGAGGGATAAAACGGGAACCAGGAAGAGGGAAAGAGGGAAAACATAACAAAACCGGACTTTATTAATGAACAAAAAAAGGGGGGGATGAAAATTTAATTAAATGAAGAGGATTATTTGGTGGGGGAAAAAATAATAAAGTCCGGTTTTGTTATGTTTTCCCTCTTTCCCTCTTCCTGGTTCCCATTTTTTCCCTCTTCCATCATGGCCGCAGCAATCACTCAAGCCATGATTCAATAGGTCCAGCTATCTATCCGTCATCTATTTGTCTACGTGATAGGTCAATTCAGCACTCATATACTGGCCACAGGAGAGCGTTAGAGAGAGGCTCTCGTGACCAAGCCCACCAGGTGAAACGTACGTCGAGAGACGTCCTTCAGTGACGTCATCGCGGCAACGCCCAGTCCGGAAGCGGGTGGCCGCGTCCATCACTGCCAGCGGGTGAACGCCGGAGGATCCCAGGACAACACAGGCCGCACACATTGCGACTGTGGTAATTCACACTAGACCACCAGGGTTTGACTGTTTTTTCTCCCCAAGAATAGCCCACTCCTGCAGCAGTATCGCATACCTGCAGGAGCGCAGTGTATAGTATACTTTTCTCACAGGACTATATTCAAGTTATACTATACTACTTCCCCGCTCATGCCCTAATGGACATCAATTAGATTTAGGTTATTCATCCTTGATATTAGACAATTGTAATGTTCATGCTAACAGCAGTAATTGAATGTAAGTTATTTCTAATTTTATGTCAGTTCTCAAGAGGATGCAATAAGGTCTAATGCATTTATTGTGAGTCAGCCTTGAGCTCTAAACCCATATTTTCTCACTCATCAATCTGTTTCTTTGTTTATGGAGCAAGCAACAGAGCACAATTTGTTATTTAACTCCTTGTGAGCCAGCCTTGAGCTCTCAATTTATTCAATAATTTGGTTCTCCCTCATGAAGCAAGTAGCTCTGTATTTGCAGAGCACAATTTGTAATTTGTGATTGAACTATAGCAAGCAGCTCTGTATCTGCAGAGCACAATTTGTCATTTAATTATTTCCCTGTGAACACATTATTCATAATGCTTCACATTTTCTGTGAGTACATCATCCACAATGTTTCATAGCGAGTCTTTAATTTTTGGAGATGTTTTCTTGAACTCATGATTAATTACCATTATCAGATCTCCTATTAGGATACATATATTCAATATTTTTCCTTTGTGGTAATATTTCCCCACTCTTTCTATTCTTGGTTTCACCTTTCATTCCCTATACACACTCTCCTCTGGAAATACTATTTCAGACCATTATAGCCCTGATCTATGTAAAGTACAGCAAGCAGAGTGTGGCCTCCCCTTCTCCTTCAATAACGGCCCACGGCCATACTACCCTGAATACGCCCGATCCTGTCCGATCTCGGAAGCTAAGCAGGTATGGCCTGGTTAGTATTAGGAAGGGAAACCTCCTGAGAATACCAGGTGCAGTGGGCCATTTTTAAGGAAAAGATCTGCCTTACATCCCACAACTCTTACACACTCTCTCATCTGGAAAAACCATCTCAGACTATTTATGGTTCTGATTTATGTAAAGTACAGAAAGTAGAAGTGGCCTTTTCTTTTCTTTTCCTCCAATAACGGCCCACGGCCCTACTACCCTGAATATGCCCGATCTTGTCCGATCTCGGAAGCTAAGCAGGCATGGCCTGGTCAGTACTAGGAAGGGAAACCTCCTGAGAATACCAGGTGCAGTGGGCCTTCTTTCGCTAAGGGAAGCCCTAGTGCATTCTTCTTTCCACCCTTTTGGCATTCATCTTGAGCTCCACCTTGAATAACCTCTGAACCATGCAGACACCATTATACCATTGATATCCATATTTAAGGCATGCACAGTGATTTTTTGGATACCCTGGATCCTAAGAAACCATTTGGTATCCTTAACTATTCCTCAGATATTTTCACCTTCCCAATCATCAAGGTCAAACAAGATTCACACACAAATATACAACACTAGACACAAGTCTCAATCTATTTTCATAGGTTTTTTTATTCAAGGATTAATTAAAGGTTAAGTTTTAATATTCTTCATCACACACATTATTTCTATTATAACAAATGAGTGCTCCCAAACAAGGGTTTTTGTCTTTTTCTCCTGTTTTCTCCAATTGACTCTATAATTTACCAGCATTGGTTTCAGCAACTGGCAGCAATCCATTACCGGCTCCCAGCTTCCAGCTCTCAGCTTCCAGCAGGGTTTCGTCTTGCCAGTCATCATCTGTGTTCTATCACCGCATCCAAGTCACCATCGGTGTTCCATCACCGCACCCAAGTCACCATCGGTGTTCTGTCACCGCACCCAAGTCACCATCGGTGTTCTATCACGTATCCAAGTCATCATCGGTGTTCTATCACCGCATCTAAGTCACCATCGGAGTTCTATCACCGCACTCAAGCTACTATCGGTGTTCTGACACCGTATCCAACTTACCTTCAGTGCTTACTATCGAACTGAAGCTACTATCGGTGTTCTGACACCGTATCCAACTCACCTTCAGTGTTTACCATCGATCTCAAGCTACTTTTGTATCTGATCATTAATTCCAAATCATCATTTATCATTACCTAACATTAACCTCCAGTACACCAGTACTTTACAACTGACTTTCCTTTATGCTGGTGTAGTTGTTAATGAACAGTTCATGAGTATTCATCCAGTCCAGCATTGCACCAGTATCTATAAGAATATTGTGTCTTTTCTAACACTGCTGAGCATCGCTGTCTAATGAACTGTGTTTAATAAATTTCCTTAACTTTTACGAAGTTATCTTGGTTACGCCTTTGGGCATTTGGTCCAGTGGTAAACTGCATGTCTAAGAACCCTATACAGCCTGCTAAGTTCTTCCACACCTCAGCCCCTACAACTGAGGCTTTCTCCAGTCAGCCTCAGCCCTCAGTTGTGACACCATGTGTGCCTTTCACCTGCTCTATCCTTATCTCTCCCCCTGTGTGTCTCTCGCCTGCTATCCTTATCTATCCCCCTGTGTGCCTCACACCTGCTCTCTCCTTATATCTCCCCCTCTGTGCCTCTCACCTGCTCTCTCCTTATATCTGCCCCTGTGTGCCTCTCACCTGCTCTCTCCTTATATCTCCCCCTGTGTGCCTCTCATCTGCTCTTCCTATCTCTCCCCGTTTGCCTCTCAACTGCCCTCTCCTTATCTCTCCCCCTGTGTGCCTCTCACCTGCTCTATCCTTATCTCTTCCCCTGTGTGCCTCTGATCTGCTCTCTCCTTATCTCTTCCCCTGTGTGCCTCTCACCTGCTCTCTCCTTATATCTCCCCCTGTGTGTCTTTCACCTGCTCTATCATTATCTCTCCCCCTGTGTGGCTCTCGTCTGCTCTTCCTATCTCTCCCCATTTGCCTCTCAACTGCTCTCTCCTTATATCTCCCCCTGTGTGCCTCTCACCTGCTCTATCCTTATCTCTTCCCCTGTGTCCCTCTGATCTGATCTCTCCTTATCTCTTCCCCTGTGTGCCTCTCACCTGCTCTCTCCTTATATCTCCCCCTGTGTGTCTCTCACCTGCTCTATTATTATCTCTCCCCCTGTGTGGCTCTCATCTGCTCTCCTTATCTCTCCCCCTGAGTGTCTCTCACCATCTCTTCCTAGCTCTTCCCCTGTGTGCCTCTCACCTGCTATCTCCTTATCTCTCCCTCTGTGTGCCTCTCACCTGCTCTTTCCTTATATCTCCCCCTGTGTGCCTCTCAACTGCTCTTACTATCTCTCCCTGTGTGCCTCTCACCTGCTCTCTCCTTATCTCTCCCCTGTGTGCCTCTCACCTGCTCTCTCCTTATCTCTATCCTGTGTGCCTCTCACCTGCTCTTTCCTTATCTCTCCCCGTGTGCCTCTCACCTTCTCTCTCCTATTTTCTCCCCCTGTGTGCCTCTCACCTGCTCTCTCCTTATCTCTCCCCCTGTGTGCCTCTCACCTGCTCTCTCCTTATCTTTCCCCTGTGTGCCTCTCACCTGCTCTTCCTACCTCTCCCCCTGTGTGCCTCTCACTTGCTCTCTCCTTAACTCTCCCCCCTGTGTTCCTCTCATTTGCTCTCTCCATATCTCTCCCCGTGTGTGCCTCTCACCTGCTCTCTCCATATCTCTCCCCCTGTGTGCCTCTCACCTGCTCTCTCCTTATCTCTCTCCCTGTGTGCCTCTCACTTGCTCTCTCCTTATCTCTCCCCATGTGTGCCTCTCACCTGCTCTCTCCATATCTCTCCCCCTGTGTGCCTCTCACCTGCTCTCTCCATATCTCTCCCCGTGTGTGCCTCTCACCTGCTCTCTCCATATCTCTCCCCCTGTGTGCCTCTCACCTGCTCTCTCCTTATCTCTCCCCCTGTGTGCCTCTCACTTGCTCTCTCCTTGACTCTCCCCCCTGTGTTCCTCTCACTTGCTCTCTCCATATCTCTCCCCGTGTGTGCCTCTCACCTGCTCTCTCCATATCTCTCCCCGTGTGTGCCTCTCACGTGCTCTCTCCATATCTCTCCCCGTGTGTGCATCTCACCTGCTCTCTCCATATCTCTCCCCCTGTGTGCCTCTTACCTGCTCTCTCCTTATCTCTCTCCCTGTGTGCCTCTCACTTGCTCTCTCCTTATCTCTCCCCCTGTGAGCCTCTCACCTGCTCTCTCCTTATCTCTTCCCCTGTGTGCCTCTGATCTGCTCTCTCCTTATCTCTTCCCCTGTGTGCCTCTCACCTGCTCTCTCCTTATATCTCCCCCTGTGTGTCTTTCACCTGCTCTTTTATTATCTCTCCCCCTGTGTGGCTCTCGTCTGCTCTTCCTATCTCTCCCTATTTGCCTCTCAACTGGTCTCTCCTTATCTCTCCCCCTGTGTGCCTCTCACCTGCTCTATCCTTATCTCTTCCCCTGTGTCCCTCTAATCTGATCTCTCCTTATCTCTTCCCCTGTGTGCTTCTCACCTGCTCTCTCCTTATATCTCCCCCTGTGTGTCTCTCACCTGCTCTATTATTATCTCTCCCCCTGTGTGGCTCTCGTCTGCTCTCCTTATCTCTCCCCCTGTGTGTCTCTCACCATCTCTTCCTAGCTCTTCCCCTGTGTGCCTCTCACCTGCTATCTCCTTATCTCTCCCTCTGTGTGCCTCTCACCTGCTCTTTCCATATATCTCCCCCTGTGTGCCTCTCAACTGCTCTTACTATCTCTCCCCCTGTGTGCCTCTCACCTGCTCTCTCCTTATCTCTCCCCTGTGTGCCTCTCACCTGCTCTCTCCTTATCTCTACCCTGTGTGCCTCTCACCTCCTCTCTCCTTATCTCTCCCCGTGTGCCTCTCACCTTCTCTCTCCTATTTTCTCCCCCTGTGTGCCTCTCACCTGCTCTCTCCTTATCTCTCCCCCTGTGTGCCTCTCACCTGCTCTCTCCTTATCTTTCCCCTGTGCGCCTCTCACCTGCTCTTCCTACCTCTCCCCCTGTGTGCCTCTCACTTGCTCTCTCCTTAACTCTCCCCCCTGTGTTCCTCTCATTTGCTTTCTCCATATCTCTCCCCGTGTGTGCCTCTCACCTGCTCTCTCCATATCTCTCCCCCTGTGTGCCTCTCACCTGCTCTCTCCTTATCTCTCTCCCTATGTGCCTCTCACTTGCTCTCTCCTTATCTCTCCCCGTGTGTGCCTCTCACCTGCTCTCTCCATATCTCTCCCCCTGTGTGCCTCTCACCTGCTCTCTCCATATCTCTCCCCGTGTGTGCCTCTCACCTGCTCTCTCCATATATCTCCCCCTGTGTGCCTCTCACCTGCTCTATCCCTATCTCTCCCCCTGTGTGCCTCTCACTTGCTCTCTCCTTAACTCTCCCCCCTGTGTTCCTCTCACTTGCTCTCTCCATATCGCTCCCCGTGTGTGCCTCTCACTTGCTCTCTCCATATCTCTCCCCGTGTGTGCCTCTCACCTGCTCTCTCCATACCTCTCCCCCTGTGTGCCTCTCACCTGCTCTCTCCTTATCTCTCTCCCTGTGTGCCTCTCACTTGCTCTCTCCTTATCTCTTCCCCTGTGTGCCTCTCACCTGCTCTCTGCTTATCTCTCCCCATGTGTCTATCACGTGCTCTCCCCCCTCGCTCTCCCCCTGTGTGCCTCTCATCTGCTCTCTCCTTATCTCTCCCCCTGTGTGCCTCTCACCTGCTCTCTCCCTAGCTCTCCCCCTGTGTGCCTCTCATCTGCTCTCTCCATATCTCTCCCCCTGTGTGCCTCTCACCTGCTCTCTCCCTAGCTGTCCCCCTGTGAGCCTCTCACCTGCTTTCTCCTTATCTCTCCCCCTGTGTGCCTCTCACATGTTCTTCCCATAGCTCTCCACCATTGTCCCTCTCACCTGCTTTCTTAACACCTTTCCCTGTGTGCCTCTCACCTGTTCTCCCCATAGCTCTCCACCAGTGTGCCTCTCACCTGCTCTCTCCTTATATCTCCCCCTGTGTGTCTTTCACCTGCTCTATTATTATCTCTCCCCCTGTGTGGCTCTCGTCTGCTCTTCCTATCTCTCCCTATTTGCCTCTCAACTGCTCTCTCCTTATATCTCCCCGTGTGCCTCTCACTTGCTCTCTCCTTAACTCTCCCCCCTGTGTTCCTCTCATTTGCTCTCTCCATATCTCTCCCCGTGTGTGCCTCTCACCTGCTCTCTCCATATCTCTCCCCCTGTGTGCCTCTCACCTGCTCTCTCCTTATCTCTCTCCCTATGTGCCTCTCACTTGCTCTCTCCTTATCTCTCCCCGTGTGTGCCTCTCACCTGCTCTCTCCATATCTCTCCCCCTGTGTGCCTCTCACCTGCTCTCTCCATATATCTCCCCCTGTGTGCCTCTCACCTGCTCTATCCCTATCTCTCCCCCTGTGAGCCTCTCACTTGCTCTCTCCTTAACTCTCCCCCCTGTGTTCCTCTCACTTGCTCTCTCCATATCTCTCCCCGTGTGTGCCTCTCACCTGCTCTCTCTATATCTCTCCCCGTGTGTGCCTCTCACCTGCTCTCTCCATATCTCTCCCCCTGTGTGCCTCTCACTTGCTCTCTCCATATCTCTCCCCGTGTGTGCCTCTCACCTGCTCTCTCCATATCTCTCCCCCTGTGTGCCTCTCACCTGCTCTCTCCTTATCTCTCTCCCTGTGTGCCTCTCACTTGCTCTCTCCTTATCTCTTCCCCTGTGTGCCTCTCACCTGCTCTCTCCTTATCTCTCCCCCTGTGTGTCTATCACGTGCTCTCCCCCCTAGCTCTCCCCCTGTGTGCCTCTCATCTGCTCTCTCCTTATCTCTCCCCCTGTGTGCCTCTCACCTGCTCTCTCCCTAGCTCTCCCCCTGTGTGCCTCTCATCTGCTCTCTCCATATCTCTCCCCCTGTGTGCCTCTCACCTGCTCTCTCCTTATCTCTCCCCCTGTGTGCCTCTCACATGTTCTCCCCATAGCTCTCCCCCTGTGTGCCTCTCACCTGCTCTCTCCATATCTCTCCCCCTGTGTGCCTCTCACCTGCTCTCTCCTTATCTCTCCCCCTGTGTGCCTCTCACATGTTCTCCCCATAGCTCTCCACCATTGGCCCTCTCACCTGCTTTCTTAACACCTTTCCCCGTGTGCCTCTCACCTGTTCTCCCCATAGCTCTCCACCAGTGTGCCTCTCACCTGCTCTCCCCCTAGCTCTCCACCATTGTCCCTCTCACCTGCTTTCTTAACACCTTTCCCTGTGTGTGCCTATCACCTGCTCTCTCCCTAGCTCTCCCCCTGTGTGGTATGAGATTACTGTGTGTGATGTTTTATATGGGGTTTATTAGATAACTGTGCATGAGATGTTATATTGGGAGCAGAAACTACCAGCACAGCCTAGTTTGACACCTACTGCCTGCTTTTGCCACCGGTTACCACTATAACAGTGCCGCATCTGGGAGGAAATTCCCGGGGCCCTATCCCACTGGGACTCCTTCCACTGCCAATCGTACAGCTGGCTGCTAGATATATTGCCTCCCCAGTCATTCGCTATCTCCCCCAGTCACCCACTATCTCTCTGTACCCTTGGGATAACTATTGTGTGGCCACACCCCTTCCTTGAGAGGCCAAACCCCTTTTTGCCTTCAGCGCGTGCTGCTTCTTTATAAAATGTATCCCATTAAGGGGCACCAAAATCTATATTTGCTTGCAAAAAAAAATTTAAGCTTGGGCCGGCCCTGTATTCAGCGTAGGCTGAAACCTGTACCCATTAGTGAGGGTGCAACTAACAGGTTAGAGCTGCTGAAATAGGTGCAAATGGGATGAAGGAGGGGAGTACATGGTGCAGAGAGCACAAGGAGGAGGTGTAGAGTGTAGGTGGGGTGTAGGAGAAGTCGGCTGTGAGAACAGGAGGGAGGAGGACCCTGCTCCTTGGAGCTTACAATCTAAGGGGAAGGGGGGGGGGTGACAAATGGAAAACACGAGAAGTGAGCTAGTACAGGGGAAGTGAGCTAGTGTAAGGAGATCTGAGGTCAGGAAGCAAGAGTGGTAGAGATGGGGGATGCAGGAGGGTGACGTAAGCTACGCGGTGACACAATCATGTAGTTAACTGGTATGCTTTTATGAACAGGGGGGTTTTCAGCAGCCGTTTATAACTATGCAGACTGGGGGAAAGTCTGACAGAGCAGGGGAGATTGTTCCAACGGTGAGGGCAGCACGGGATAAATCTTGGTTTAACCATAGTGATAAAGTGGAGAGAAATACCAGCTAATCAGTACATAGTACATAGACCCCAATGTCATTTGTTTATATGGCTATTTTGTTCAGGGCATACAGTATATGTATTATTATCTTGTCAGTACAGTTACTTTACTTATTCTGTAATTACTGCAAAGTTGTCATGCATCATTTTTCTTGGTCAATATATAAGTTTAATGACTGATGCCATTTTGGGACAGCGATCTACACATGAAGTGAAATGTGCATATGACATTTGCGCTGTGAATGGTGAGAGGGAGGCAGTATGTATGGAGATGAGGTTGGAGATATAAGGAGCAGTAACAGTGGTGAGGGCCTTGTACGGAGGGCAAGGAGCCAGTGCAGGGCTTGGCAGAGAGGGGATGGGTGAGAGAGGAAGATAAGTCTAGCTGTAGCGCTGAGAACAGATTGGAGAGATGTGAATATCGCTTTTTCTTTTATAAAATTAGATAACTGTGCTCTCCAAGAGTGCCATTCCTTTCTGCACACATATGTTTTTTTAGAAATACAGAGACAGAAATAATTCTGCACACACAGACTTATACGTCACATACTAACAAGTACACACTAACAGATGCTAAACTAAACTTACTTCCACAGAGGGACTGACACACTCACATTACATGGCAAAGTCATACATCCTCTTCCTGCCATCCTGCATTCCAGTGACACAGGTGGGTCTTCCTGGACTCCTCATTCTCCAATATATATTTTCACTGAACCTATCCGAGGTATGGTTTCCAAAGGTAGAGGTCAGATCTTTGGAAAAAGTTACTCCTATGCTAGTGTAGCCCCTCTAAATACCTCTCCCCCCACACACTAAATTCTATATTTGTATGTTCCTTAGCATATTTCATTTTAGATAACATATGTGGCTATTAAATAATGAGACTGTACTTGTAAATAAACCATACCTGAGTTAAAAGGAATGGGGAAACACTGACCGGCAGGTACTTATCCATTATGCAATATTATCAGGGAGCAGGGATGGACTGGGGCTACTATTTGGACCTGGCATTTGTGAAGATGTGCGCATCCAGCATGGGAGGGCGTGAGCACGGCACAGAGGTGCACGGACATGGTGCACGGGGGTGTACCCTGAGTCAGGGGGTGGACTCGTGGCATTTACACATTTACCTTGAAACACACTATGGGCAGGGGCGCAGGGGCAGAGTGCATGGGGCCGTGGACTCGCAACATGCCCCCATTTTCCTACAGACACATGCTTTGGGTGAGGAGGGGGGGTGGACAAACTAGGGAGCCAGAATATGCACTGTGTGCGGCCTTCCTGGCTCTCCGTGGGTACGGACTAGCCCATCACACCATCGGCCCTTCTGGTGTATGCCAGAAGTGCCAGATGGGTAGTCCGGCCCTGCCAGGGAGGCATTTGATTGGCTCCAAATGTATTCTGCAGCAGGACAACAACCCTAAACATACAACCAATGTAATTAAGAACTATCTTCAACATAAAGAAGAACAAGGAGTCCTGGAAGTAATGATATGGCCCAGACAGAGCCCTGATCTCAACATCATCGAGTCTGTCTGGGATTACATGAAGAGACAGAAAGCTTTGAGCAAGCCTACATCCACACAAGATCTGTGGTTAGTTCTCCAAAATGTTTGGAACAACCTCCCTGCCGAGTTCCTTCAAATATTGTGTGCAAGTGTACCTAGAATAATTGATGCTGTTTTGAAGGCAAAGAGTGGTGACACCAAATATTGATTTGATGTAGACTTCTCTTCTGTTCATTCACTTTGCATTTTGTTAATTGATAAAAAAAAACTATGAACTGTTTTTGAAAGCATTCTTACTATGCAGCATTTTTTCCACACCTGGGGGGTAATTCCAAGTTGATCGCAGCAGGAAATTTTTTAGCAGTTGGGCAAAACCATGTGCACTGCAGCGGGGGCAGATATAACATTTGCAGAGAGAGTTAGATTTGGGTGAGTTATATTGTTTCTGTGCAGGGTAGATTGCAAATTGAACTCACCACACCCAAATCTATCTCTCTCTGCACATGTTATATCTGCCTCCCCTGCAGTGCACATGGTTTTTCCCAACTGCTAACAAAGGGGGTCATTCCGAGTTGTTCGCTCGCAAGCTGCTTTTAGCAGCTTTGCACACGCTAAGCCGCCGCCTACTGGGAGTGAATCTTAGCTTATCAAAATTGCGAATGAAAGATTAGCAGAATTGCGAATAGACACTTCTTAGCAGTTTCTGAGTAGCTCCACACTTACTCGGCATCTGCAATCAGTTCAGTCAGTTCCGTTCCTGGTTTGACGTCACAAACACACCCAGCGTTCGCCCAGACACTCCTCCGTTTCTCCAGCCACTCCCGCGTTTTTCCCAGAAACGGTAGCGTTTTTTCGCACACACTCATAAAACGGACAATTTCCGCCCAGACACACCCACTTCCTGTCAATCACATTACGATCACCAGAACGAAGAAAAAACCTCGTAATGCCGTGAGTAAAATACCTAACTGCATAGCAAATTTACTTGGCGCAGTCGCACTGCGGACATTGCGCATGCGCATTAGCGACTAATCGCTCCGTTGCGAGAAAAAAATAACGAGCGAACAACTCGGAATGACCCCCAAAGTTCCTTCTGCGATCAACTCAGAATTACCCTCCTGGCCAAAACTTTTGCACAATACTGTATACACAGACACAGACACACATACACTCTGAACTGTATATTAGTCACAGGGTGAGGCCAAACGGGTCTCTTCACACGCAATTCAGCTCACTATCTCTGGAGGTAGCGAGCTGAAATGAAGTTGTCGCACCCTAACATTAGAATACTGCCAGAGGGCACGATATGGGGCGGGAGGGAGAAACATATGAATCCGGCCCTATGTGTCTTGTTACTGGCATCAGTTATGAGTATGATTTGATTGGTGGCACTACCGATACGGGAGAGACCCATGTATAACTGACCATTTAAGCAGACCTCGCTGCACAAGTCCAAACCAACAACACTAAAGGACTGATCTTGTGCTTTGTTTATGGTCATTCCAAAACATATCCTAATGGGAAATTGGAAGCTTTTAAATTCAAATGACATTAGGTGGATTTGTGGTGGGGGGCACCAAGGCACGTGTGCCTCCAATGTCATTTAGGAACATTTTTATTTCCTTTTATTCAAGTGCAGCGACACAGTGAATTGATATAGGGGGTCATTCCGATCCATTCGCACGTAGCGGTTCTTCGCTGCGGTGTGAACGTGTCAGGACTGTGACTGCGCGGCGCCCGCAATGTGCATGAACGTCGTTGCACAACGACGGCATTCGCCGGGCAACGACTCCAGGACCAAAGAAAGCGCTCACAGGCTCGATCACAAGAAGATTGACAGCGGGAAGGAGGATCGGGGTGTCTACTCACCGTTTCCCGGGGGTGATAAGGCGAACGCAGGCATGTCCAGGCGTTTGGAGGGCAGATGTCTGATGTCACAGCCGGGACCTTCATCGCTGGATATGTCACACTGGGTAAGTAGCTGCAGGGCTGGTCTTGTTTTGCAGGAAACTTTTTTAGCATAGCAGGGCTGCACAAGCGATCACAGCCCTACTATGCTAAAATACAGTCCCCCATAGCGCGTGCAAAGTTGATCGCACGAGCAGCAAAAAGTTGCTACGTGCGATCAACTCGGAATGACCCCCATAGTTCCTCAGCGCACTGTACCCCATGACACTGACCTGCTCCCCCTTCCCCCCACCCCTATACCAGTGCCCGCCTTTGCACACTTTGTGGCTGCACTTGAAAAAAAAAATTCCTATATGAAAAGGGGTGCCCTATTATTATGTGCCCCATTACCCATGTGTGCTTCTGCCCTCCCCCCACCCAATTACCCATGTGTGGTTCTGACCCCGCATTACCTGCTCTGTAGCATGACAACAACAGAGATGATTCAGTGCATTGGTGATTTTGTTTGCTAATTAGCCAATTAACATGATAGCCAGATGATTTATAGCCTGTGTTAAGGGCCCTGCACATTTAACGATTCGCCGCCGAGCTGCTCGACGGCGGGTGCGGCGGGGGGGGGGGGGCAGTGACGGGGGGAGTGAAGTTTCTTCACTCCCTCCATCACCCGGCTCCATAGAAGTGCAGGCAAATATGGACGAGATCGTCCATATTGGCCTGCATGCGCAAGCGACGGGGCACCAGAGATGAACGAGCGCGGGGTCGCGCATCGTTCATCGCTGTTGCCTCCACACTGCACGATATGAACGTTATCTCGTTCATTAATAACCATCATATCTTGCTGTCAGATCTCCCAGTTTGTAGGGCCTATTGCTCTGAGGATCTAAAGCAGGCATTCCCAACCACGGTCCTCAAGGCACACCAACAGTGCAGGTTTTAGTGATATCCAGGCTTCAGCACAGATGGTTACATCAAAATAACTGAGGTACTAATTAAGTCACCTGTATTCAAGCCTGGATATCACTAAAACCAGGACTGTTAGTGTGCCTTGAGGACCGAGGTTGGGAAACACTGATCTAAAGGAACACTTCAGTGAAAATCCAATTAAAATCACTTCAGTGGTTTGAATTTATTGCAAACATGCATACATGCGAATTATTTTTATTAATAGTATATAGATAGATAGATAGATAGATAGATAGATAGATAGATAGATAGATAGATAGATAGATAATGTGTGTGATTGTGATTGGCAGTGTAAACATTACATAAGGCCCATTGCATGAAATTGTTTAATCAACTACAAAGCAAAACACAAAAATCATCATAAATTAGTATGAATTTAGTATCACAGCAATTTTTAACACTGTAAACTTACTCTTTTCATGCCTATTAAAAGCCCTATTTATTTATTTATTTATTGTTTCTAATGTAAATGTTTCATGGAAAGGGCCAGGGTGATGTAAGCAGGTGGCTCTGAACTGTAAAGGAAGACAAGTGCCCCTGCCCCACAGTCCCGCTGCATTGTGATGTAGGTTTGACACATGCTGTAGATTAGCATAAAAGAATATTTCTGACATTTGTGTACAATGTATTAACACATATAAATCAATAATACATCGAAAGGTGACCAATCGGGGGATATGATGTATTTACAATTTCTGACTACCACCAATTTTCTGACATATTGTTCTGTGATATACTGCATACTGTCGAATGAATGAGACTTGCTTTTTTTTTTTTTTTTTGGCAGTCCTGGTACTGAAGTAACGTGAAGGACAGTGAGTGAGAGAATGAATGTGTTACGATGTTTCACAATGCACCTTTACATTAGTCCCTGGGAGGTATCCCCTATATTCCCTATACTGCTTCGTGCACCTGCCTGTGTTCCGGGATCCGGGCCGTTCCGGTTTTTACCTGATGTCCCTCTAGTATAGTAGCCGGCGGCTCATAGAAAACATACACTGCGTGCAGCAGGCTGCACTAACACGTGTCCGCTGTGGCAGGTACATTTCCTCTTGCCCTTCAGTATTGATGATCAATAAAACCGTCCGCAGCCCATCATATAAGCAGCGTTCTCTCCTGCCTGTACTGTATGTCTGCGAAATTCGCCAACACTGCTCTCTGATACCAGGTGAAGAACTTGGCTATAACTTGAAACGTCCATAACAGTTAATTACTTTAAAAAGAAAAAGAAACTTTTTATGGCAGAATGATTCATGAATAGTACGTTCGTGATTAGACTCCGGTACAGCTGGTAGCAGTATTAAGTTGACGAGTAAAGTAAGAACTTAATTAAACAGTAAGATGATAAGCGGAACCTGTCTGCAGCGCACAGTCCTGGTGCTACTAGTATGGTCCTTTCCCAGATAGATATATTGTGCCCTCTAGTGGCAGGAACACGCATCACCACGTTAGAGTGACTGGGATTTCTCTTAGCCCTGCCCCTGATTTTGTCAGACGGCGTCTCCCTTTCTGAAGTTAGCAGAGGTTTCCTTTCCAACCTACCCTTATCTTAGTCTGCACGTTGCTTCTCGGTGACTAATAGCACAATAACAATGTCTAAGGATAATATAAATTGAGGGCTGTTTACAAACTCTATGGCGGTTCAATATAAAAAGGAGCAGGGAAGCTGGCTGCTGCACAATCACTCTGGGACCTCTCTCAGGACTAACCTCCACTGAACTTCTTCACTTTGGATTTTTGACACACGATAGAGAACATTTAATTTATCAAAACTGGAGATACTTAAAATCGTTACATATATTTTTTCAAGAAAAGGCAGAAGGACGTTGGTTTATTTTATTTATTGACTTTTTTGGGAATTACTTTTCTATTCATCAATAGTACATTTTTCTAAATTCACAATGGACCTGGAGATGGTTATTTATCTGCTTTTGGTTCTCCTTCAAGGGACTTGTGGAACAGGTATGATAGACTCTCATATATTGCTTATCTTCATATTCTATTTTCATTTTCTTTACTGAACCAAATTTAAACCACAATTCACATGATATTATTAATCTTCATCATATGTATGTATCATGCACTGATCCGCCTTGGCCAGCACTAGCACCTGGCAGTGGCACCGCAGAACCAGCATTGCACTATAGAGAAGGTGCTTAAAATCGCTGAAGTTTTTGCCTGGTGAAATGGTCTGACGGGGAAATACCTGTAAGTGCATTCATCAGATGAAATGTGCCACCACATACAATAAGCCCGGGGCTGCTAGCAGCACATCAGAAATCACGTAAGGCAGCGGTAGGACAGGGATACAGATGGGGAATCATGCCCCGATATACAGTGCACCTTTATAGTAAATGCTATGGTTATTTCATGTTACAGGGAACACCTGGATGCTGCGTTGCATGTTTTCGCACAACTCTTGCATCAGACAATATCGCATAGGATAATCTTTTAATAATAGTTCTTCTTCTTATGATCCCATTTTTATTACAGTGATATAAAAGTTTATTTTTAAGACAATAAAGACTGTGTAATTGTTACAGCGCTATTAGATTAGTTTTATGGCTGTACTGAATGTGGCCGCGGTGATCAGGTGCAGGAAGCCGGAGCAGATGGGTGTATGAGACACTGGTAGATGGGGGGACAGGCTGGAGAACATGCTGTGGGTGTACAGCACATGGCTTATGCAATTACAGACATACAGTATTACATGACCTATTATACCTGCTTTGCTGTGATGTCCTTTGGCTGCTATATACCTGATGACTACCTGTACACACATTATGCATATACTGTGAGATGCTTAATGATATGATATCAGGGGTTACTTTGATGTCTTGTATATATACGTAGATGGCAAGTTTTATGAGGGAGCTATGTTTATACCTGAGTGTATTTATAAGTGTATGAGATGGGAGCGCAATACTGCTTCACAATGAATATACAGGTATATGAGGAATAAGGTGTATAAAGGGTTTCTAAGGATGAAACTAGAATCACTCATTTATCCAGCTCTCACTGTATAGTACAGCATCCAACCCTAAGATGCCTTAGAAAAAAAAAGCGAAGAATAACATAAGGTGGTTGTAACTGCGCTGGTATATATGTACAAACATCCGATGTCTCTGTGATCTTCACTATCAACTTCATTCAGTATGCCGAGTATCAGTGCACGGTGTGCCGCACAGGGGTGTTTTCTGTACATCCTTCTAACAAAATTGTGTCCAGCTTCAGGGCGCAATCTACTGTAATGTGCTGATGCTGTTCATTACGTGTAGGTGTAATGCAGTGCAGTACTGTATATCCCGTACTAATAGTAATAATATTATAAGACAGAGAAAAGCTAACGACCCCAGAGCAGGCATGCATTGCTGTAGAGTACCCACATGTGAATGGATGTTTAAATTTCTATCAAATTACATGTGTGGGCTGACAAGTTTAGTCCTGCCTGTTCCTATTATTATGACAGGAATGCATATATTACATTGCACAACAATAAAAGCCAGCTGGAGTTTCATGTTCTTCTTCTGACGTAGCAATATTATTAGAGTAACCTTAAATGAAACCTAAAGCATCACATACTGTATGGTTCAGAATCAGCAACATAGCATCTTACTCCCTGTGTGATCAGTACATGTCCTTATCTAATTCTGGTGGAGCATCACATCACAGAGTCCATCTCTCTTGTTTGCAGGGTCGGACAGCACCTTCTCATCCTCCGCAGACTCCTCTCCTGCAGAAGCCGCAGCAGCCTCTCAGCGCTCCGTGGGCGCCCCCTTGCGGCCACGCAGATTTAAACGTTGCTCCTGTTCTTCACTAATGGATAAAGAATGCGTCTACTTCTGCCACCTAGACATCATTTGGATAAACACTCCTGAGTAAGTGTCCTCAGCATTTTTCTGGTAACTGAATACAATACTGAATAAACGACATAGTTCCACCTAATATAGTACAATTATAAGTTATGTTAATAAACTATTATGAATATGTATTGTATATATTAAAGATCATTATTATTGTATCAGTTGGAAATTAACAACTCAAATGAAATGATCTATTTTATATGAAGAACAAAATTCATGTAATGAGGGAGATACTAGCTGAATTGTGTAATAATAAGATGTCATAAAACATCAGGTAGGCTGTAAATTGACAGCTAGTAATGACCCACACACACCCAGTCTGTCCAATTTGTCTGCTTTCTCTCATACACTAAAAGCTTACTTGGGATAGCCTTTTATTGCTCTGCTAACCCCTTGCCTATCCCTGCACTTTATATTTCCCCAGCAGGTTTTTAATCAGGATATACTTAGCAACATCAAAATATGTTAGTGGCAAATCTTTAAGTGGATTTTAAATAAGGTAACATAATGTAGGAGCCTAAGCCAGTAAACCTCCGAAAATGCTAAGCTAAAGAAACCTTGGAGGTTTGTCCAATTTTAAATGTTAAATACTTGTATATAAAATGAAGTATCCAGAAAAAAAATCTATAGGTATTATCCTGTAAAATAAAATAAATGAGTACAGAGGTTTACTGAATAGTGAATATATAATCACACTATGTATTTCTGTGCACAAATGTGCTAACGTTTAAAAGTACAAAATGTGATTAAGAAAACCACAACTGGCCTTGTTACTTGTTGACACATAACTAGAACCTTTTTAAAAGCAGCAGCTTTGTATAATGTGCTTAGTACTGATAGTGTAACATGCTGGAGCTGTAAATATTTGCTTTACATTGTACTTCTCAGGTATTTACTGAGAAATACTCCTAAACTGTGATTTAAGAACCATTAATGAGCTATTAATTGAAATACAGGCTGCAACCTGTATAACTTGCTGGTATGCCACTGTGAAACAGAGTCTTGCAAATTATTAAATTGTATGTCATTAAAGTAGTGGAAAATTAAGGTCTTTTTGTGCAAAGGTTATTGATACAGTACAGTATGTGGGAAGACTTTTATATTTTGACATTTGCTAAGTGGAATACTAAGGATGTATTGAAATACAAGATATGTTTAAAAAGTCACAGATTTTATCCATTACCAGCAGGAAAACAGTAACTTAGTAAGAAATGCCATTTAGACACTGTTTCCATTCATTAAGCAATAATTTTCCAATTTTTTACTATAAATATTTTGAATTGTTTTTGTTAACGGTGTCTACTGTGACAAGGGCCGCGATTATTAACAGTCTGTATCGCAACTGGTTTTCAGTTTCAATAAAACTTCCCCTTATATGTACTAAGTGTACCTTGCAGGGACAGCGGTAGTAGTAACTGCGGTCCCTACAAGTTACATCCCTTACATATTGGAGGAGTCTTCCACATTGGGGGTCATTCCGAGTTGTTCGCTCGCAAGTGGATTTTAGCAGATTTGCTCATGCTAAGCCGCCGCCTACTGGGAGTGAATCTTAGCATCTTAAAATTGCGAACGAGTTATTCGCAATATTGCGATTACACACCTCGTAGCAGTTTCTGAGTAGCTTCAGACTTACTCGGCATCTGCGATCAGTTCACTGCTTGTCGTTCCTGGTTTGACGTCACAAACACACCCAGCGTTCTCCCAGACACTCCTCCGTTTCTCCGGCCACTCCTGCGTTTTTTCCGGAAACGGTAGCGTTTTTTCCCACACGCCCATAAAACGGCCTGTTTCCGCCCAGTAACACCCATTTCCTGTCAATCACATTACGATCGCCAGAACGATGAAAAAGCCGTGAGTAAAATTCCTAACTGCATAGCAAATTTACTTGGCGCAGTCGCAGTGCGGACATTGCGCATGCGCATTAAGCGGAAAATCACTGCGATGCGAAGATTTTTACCGAGCGAACAACTCGGAATGACCACCATTGTCTAAAGACTCCTCCAAAGAGAGTGACACATGTACGGTATCAGATTCCAGAGACGGATAGAGGCTGGTGTAGAGGAATTGTAAGATCCCTCTCCTGTGATAATACCTCCATAGGCATAAAGCAGTGTACACCATCTTTACTTTTCGGAGCTTGGTACATAGGGGTCAGACCATAATCCAGATTGGTAATAATTGGGGCTGCGGTCTACATTGCTACTGTAATTATCCTTTTGCTGGAGATTTCTGTGAAATCTCCTGCATTAGGCTATAAGTGCATTCAATCATAACATTATATAGAAGCTAATAAATAGATCCCTTAAGTTGTCATTATTTCTCAGCATTAAACTTATAACATTTACTTTTGCAGAAAAACAGTACCTTATGGGCTCGGGGGGCCTCGCCTGAAACGTTCCCTGCAGGGCATGGAGACAGAAAAACTCCCTGAGTCTACAAGCAGGTGTATCTGTGCCAAGAGTGAGGACAAGAAATGCCTGGATTTCTGCCAAGTTGCAGCAGATCTCAGGTGTGTGCAAATATGCTCAATCTGACAAAGCTGGCTCTTAGTACACCTGTAGCCGGCTGTCTTTATCTGAGAGGCATGTGTTGTGAAAAGGTGGTTCTTCATGTGTGTCTCACACTGCTTTGTTTTCTTACAGCGTCCAGCCTTCGCTTGAAAAAGAATCTCGCCAGGGTCAACAGGACAAAGTGTGCAAAGGTCTCCGCTTGGGAAGACAGTGTGTTCAGAAACAGCTTCATCCAGACATAAAAAGGTGAGGAGACGCTGATTTATATACTGACCAGCTATCTCTGCATACTGACCAGCTATCTCTGCAGGCAGTAGCCGCCTGACTTTACTGCATAGCTTTACTGTGGGCAGTCACTTGTTATTTAAGCTTCCAGGGTGTGGTTTGTGATCCACAACCTATATTTATTGTGCTGCGTGTCTATCCTCATATCACAAAGATAATGCTCCGAAATTTTACATTACAGATTTTGAAATGTTTCCACAGTGGAATATTTTTCAAAAACCTTTATGGAAAACAGATTTTATTATGATAGTAAAGCCAGGTACATATGCTCCATGAGCGATCTCGTCAGTGTTTGCCCTTGAACTCCCGGGCAAATGACATAGGCCCTCAATCCGAGTTGATCGCTCGCTAGCTGCTTTTAGCAGCAATGCAAACGCTAAGCCGCCGCCCTCAGTGTATCTTAGCTTAGCAGAAGTGCGATCGAAAGGTTAGCAGTTCTGCAACTAAAAAATTTCATGCAGTTTCAGAGTGGCTCAAGACTTACTCCTAGCTTGCGATGACTGCAGTCTGTTAAGTTCCTGGTTTGACGTCATAAACACGCCCTGCGTTCGGCCAGCCACTCCCGCGTTTCTCCAGCCACTCCTGCGTTTTTACCTGGCACGCCTGCGTTTTTTAGCACACTCCGTGAAAACGCTGAGTCGCCGCCCAGAAACACCCACTTCCTGTCAATCAAACAACGAACACTCGAGCGACTGAAAAGCATCGCTCGAGCTTGTGTAAAACTACAATGTTTTGTGTGAAAGTACTTAGCGCATGCGCATGCGCAGAAATGCCGTTTTTCCACCTGATCGCTGTATTGCAAAAATTGGCAGCGAGCGATCAACTCGGAATGAGTGCCATAGTGCCCTATAGTGCATACACATTGAATTATATTGTTAGCGATTTCGTTTAGTGACATCATCCTGCCAAAACCACGAACATGCAGTTTCTGACAATATAGTGAGATTGGCCTGCATGTTCGGACAATGGGGGTAATTTCAAGTTGATCGCAGCAGTAAATTTTTTAGCAGTTGGGCAAAACCATGTGCACTTCAGGGGGGGCAGATATAACGTGCAGAGAGAGATAGATTTGGGTGTGGTGAGTTCAATCTGCAATCTAAATTGCAGTGTAAAAATAAAGCAGCCAGTATTTACCCTGCACAGAAACAAAATAACCCACCAAAATCTAACTCTCTCTGCACATGTTATATCTGCCTCCCCTGCAGTGCACATGGTTTTGCCCAACTGCTAAAATATATCCTGCTGCGATCAACTTGGAATTACCCCCAATAGGTGATATCGTTTACGACTCACTGGAGTGTGCATCGTTAATGATATTGTGCATACACACTGGGCAATTATCTTAACGATTTGTGTCGTTATTGTCCACATCGTTTCAAAAAATCATCTAGTGTGTATGAAGCTTTAAACTATGCTACTTTATGTATCTCTTCAGTGGCTTTGGTGGGGTCTAGGTTTAAAAAAAAACCCAGATGCTTGATCAAAAGCAAATAAACGCTTTAAAGAAAACTGTAAGTGTCTCCTGGTAGGAGTGCTTTTATTTAACGTAGCAATTTGTGTCTGAATTTATTTGCATATATTTATTTGGGATGCAGTTGATATACCAGCTGTTGGGATCCCGGCGTTCAGAATACAGACGCCGGAATCCTGACAGTCAGGGAAATGCCAGCGGTTAGAATCCAGACCGAAGCTCTGAATTCCCACTCTGGTATTGGGTCCACGCAACCACCCGAGGGGGAATATAACCCCGTCCGGGCCTGAAGCATGGCAAAGTGTGGCTGCCAGGATTCCGGCTGACGTGTTGCCATTTTTGGTATACTGACAGCTGGCATCCTGTCAGCCAGGATTTCGTATGTATTCCATTTATTTATTAGCAATAATTGTTAGCAACAGTTTTGAGAACTAGTCAAAGAAACATTTTTACTTAAAATTGTTGACTAAACATCTGACCTAACAATGAAACTTGCCTTCACAGACTGCAGGACTTCAGGAGGACCATTCGGAGATCATTTGCCAGGCTACTGAATAAGCCAAATGAGCTGAAACGTGTGACATATCCTTGGGCCCATAGAAAGAGAGGAGTCTGGGAACATATAAAAACAACATAGTGGAGACCTTTGTTTTAAGGGAGACATTGCTGTCAGTGAGTGAGTTACTGTGTGTGCTAATTACGTTCTTCTTGGGGGCTCAGTGCACTTAAAGTATGAAGATAGGAAGATGAAGGTGTGGGCCCACCATGCAACATCAGGACTGACACGCAGGATGGATTCATAATAGTAAATACAGGATCCTGGGTTAGATCACATGAGCAGGTGATAAGCAAAATGCCACACAAATGTGTCTGAAGAAAATGATGGAACCAAAGTTTTGGAAAACCGGCCTATCAACCTTCATTGCTACTGACACTGACAGTAAAACACTGGAATATAATATTATGAACACATGCCTAATACTACACATACAGTGCTGCATATGGATGAATGTGCATTGCAAATGGATTAGAAAAACTGACGCCAATGTTTGAGGACGTATTACTTGCAAATCTACCTCAGGTTTACCCCTCTGAAGGGCTTCCTTCTTGCCTATATTTTAGCTTGTCCTGTGAAACACCTTTGGTCTTATTTTGTACTGGAGCTAATCAAATCGTTGATATTAATAGATCCCTGAATTGTTTAGTGCCAGGCTGGTGTTGTTATAATAAGCAGAGAGTAGTGTTTTTTATTTTTAGGTTTCTGTTTTTTTTTCACATGGCTACATTCACAAGCTAAAACTGGGTTGTTCATAGCAGTGGAGTAATCTACAATCTTTTATCTAAATTTATTATGTGAATATTTTAAAACAAATATTTATATTTTTATTTGTAAAGTGACTATATTTACTGTGTTAAATATCCACTGTAATAGGCCATATTGGTCTATGCATGTCTGTTTGTATTTCTGCATGAAAAAAAGAGCTTCATGCCTGCATTAATAATGTTAAAATAAATATTTTGTAACCCTTTAAATGACATGGAAATTTGTTTTAGGTGACTTTATTAACAAAACAAAAAGGACTTTAGCTGACTTGATAAGTGAGTTGGGTTGTTAGTCATTTTTGCAAAGGTCGGTGACATTCCACAGATCTACATGTCTGACACTGTAAAATAATAAGAAAAACAAAAACATATCTATTCAGCGTTCATAAAAAGAAAGATACATATAACAGTTTTTTTTAGAGATGTGCAGGTTCGGATTTACCCGGATCTCAAAATGGCATCTTATTGGCTCTCGGATGTCATATGTTTTGGTTAGCCAATAAGAAAAATTCTGGCGTTAAATACTGAGTAAATCCGAACCTGCACATCTCTAGTTTTTACAAACCATTTCCTAAATCAATATTAGTATTGTGGTGGGTAATAGTGCATCAACATGGGTACCTTCTTATAAGGCTATAGAATACCTGTCTGGTCTGTGATAGTACACAAATTAAAAGCAACATGATCACCTACTGTCAAATTCTTCTAATGAGCTCCTCCCAGCCTTGGATGCTGCTTTTTACAGAAAACCAGCAAATCAATGCCTTAATCTGGTTAAAATATTTTAAGTGAGGTGTATGAGCAGTAGGACTAATCACAAGCCATAATCTTTTAATTGGGGCTTCTGATTGGTCCTTCAACTTGTCTTCAACATGAGGGGAATAGAGTAGCTCCTGGAGAAATTTCTGTAAATTGCAGTCAGCAAGGCTTTGCCGATGGGGCTAACATATTATTTAAATGTCCGTAAGTGATGATTATAAAACCAAATGTGTAAAATATTGCATAAGATAAATTAGTCAAGTTGCAAGCTAAATTGATAGGCATATTTGTTAAGAAAGGTGTTAAATAACATTTGAAAGATGACACAACATTTGCACACCCTTCCCAGTTTCCACCTTAAAATATCTATTTGTCTCTCAGACATATATACGTTAATGGAATAATTTTGATTCCAAAGATATTTCCAATAGGCTGGTTTATTTAGTTAATTAAATATGTAGAAATATTTTACAATTAGAATCTGTTGAGACTATAGCAATATGCATCGGTTTCCCGAGGATATATTGCCCAAATTAAGGACAGGTAAAAGGTTTACTACAGGTTGAGTCTCCCTTATCCAAAATGCTTGGGACCAGAGGTATTTTGGATATGGGATTTTTCCGTATTTTGGAATAATTGCATACCATAATGAGATATCATGGTGATGGGGCCTAAATCTAAGCACAGAATGCATTTATGTTACATATACACCTTATACACACAGCCTGAAGGTAATTTTAGCCAATATTTTTTATAATTTTGTGCATTAAACAAAGTGTGTGTACATTCACACAATTCATTTATGTTTCATATACACCTTATACACACAGCCTGAAGGTCATTTAATACAATATTTTTAATAACTTTGTGTATTAAACAAAGTTTGTGTACATTGAGCCATCAAAAAAACAAAGGTTTCACAATCTCACTCTCGCTCAAAAAAGTCCGTATTTCGGAATATTCCGTATTTCGGAATATTTGGATATGGGATACTCAACCTGTATTACATGTGTAAGGTAAAAGCACCAAGCAGCATAGCTGTAAACCACTACCCCCCCTCCCCCATTTTCTTTTGGCTAACAAAAGAGTATACAAGGCAGTATGTGATACAATGGCATCAGCAGTCCTTAAAGCAAATGTAATCCAAATCTGCAAACTGATACACAGCTGTTTTACCACCCAAATTAACATTCCTTCAAACTGATTTAGCTTCCTTGCTCAACTCTATATATGGCAAATTGAGTGTCTTCTGTTTGCAATGCTTTATAACAGTATGTACATATATATATATATATATATATATATATATATGAAAACAAGAAGGAATATCTACTGCTGTTATGCTACATTACCATAGACACAGCCGTAATCATCACATTTTTTTGTGTGTGTTTTTTAAAACTTGGTGCGATATATTCACCTGTACAATTATATTAGACAAAGCCTAACTGATATGATGGGAGCTAATGGTCCAGGAATTAAATATTTAAGGGGTAGGGCTATCATAACAGCGTTGTGGGCCCTGGGGAAAGCAATGTAATGGGCCCTCTATCCAATCGTTCATGGGAATAAATTAAAAATATATATAATCACCCCACCTGCGCTGTCTCTCCACATAATTCCATACAGTATATGGCTGTCATCACTTTGATTGGTGAATAGCTAAAGCCATCCACCAATCAGCAATGCTGAAAGCCATTTACTATCTGACTGCAGGCTGGGAGGCAGGTAGAGATGCTGCCTGGCTGCTCTGATTGTGTGTAACTCACAAAAAGAGTGGCTGTTCAGCATTCTCTACCTGCCTCACAAAAAGTTCCAGACGCACCAGCCCCCTCGGCTCAAAGGCAACTAGAATCGTGGGGCCCTGGTCAGCTGCCCAGTGTGCCTATACATTAAGATGGCCCTGATGAGGAGTGGTTATTGGTATAAATAACAAAATTGTTATACATAAGTCAAATTACATATATTTTAAATAGTGGTGAATCATTTAATCTTGAAGAAGCAATGAATCCCCAATTTCTGCTCTATTCAATAACAGATGACATTACTCAAGGTAATTTAACACAATAGGCATTTCACAACGGCATAAATATATTATCTGTTATAGATACATATTGCTTCTACTCTCAATTAAAAATTCACTATTGTTCAAATGTGACTTGAACATGCATTTTACTATTTGCTATAAATGTAACTACTTTACGTTTTGCATTGTTAACAGTGGCTTAGCAAAGAGGGGAGAGAAAGGGAGAGGGGATTTTATTCACTTTAATCTAAGTACGTGTGTGTAATACTTTAATTATTTTATAAATATATTTTTTATGCTTAAAAAGTGGCCTTTCTTGTGCAGAATGTTTACAGTATGTCTATATATATATATATATATATATATATATATATATATATCCCTTATACAAAACTCTTTTCTTTTATCCTCCCACTGTCAGGTCCTATGCTAGCTCAGTCCCTGATTTAGGCTGGCCATACAGTGTCAGATAAAGTGTCTGTCAGACTGACAGACATTATATCTGACAGCCTGACACACCTCAGATATTATGAACATATGCTTTGAGCTATCTCACGGTGTATGGCCACACAATATGTGTTTCTCCCCTGGTGAATAGACATTTCCTAGGAAATGTCTAGGTCTAGGACATTTCACTGTTAAAGTGAAAATGAGGCCAGATGTGGCCAACCAATGATTGGATCAGTTGGGCATATTGAATGATTTTCATGCTTGACTGTCCGATCATCACTAATAGGTTTTGGCCATACACTGTGCAATTATCAAGCCGAATTACTGTTAATCTGTGGATCGGCTAGTAATTGCATAATATATACCTGGCTTTACCCTGCTGTATGTCTATAGATCTCATATCTGAGGTCACCACTGTTTGTATGCAAAGGTTGTCATTTGATATAACACCTCTTTTCCAACATGAGACAGGATTGTTCAGAGCGTCTGATGTCACTGCTGTACTCAATCTGCCAACTATGAGCTCCAGCAGCCTCTGTGTAGTGAGCCACAACCTCAGTTAATCACTTAATATAAAACATTTCCTAAGCTCTCCAATGAGTACAGCGACACCAATACTCAAAATGACAACACACCTCAACAACAAAATGAAACAAATAAAAAGGTACAAGTTTTGTCTCTCTCACATACACAGACAGCTAAGATTACAACAGCAATCAATTAAAAATAATGGGTCTTATTCAGGTCCCAACAGTCCTGAGCCTCATAAATGTGTGGATGTGCCTTTGCGGACGCAGGGTGCCGCCAGTGCGGAGGAGGGACGGGACCAGGATCTCCGTAAGAGGTTTGAGATTTCCTTGCCTCTTGGTAGGTCCTGTGGGGGCTGGCTTGTGCAACCCCAAGGGTCACACAGTGGCCAATGGTGTCGGATATGATTCAATGCTGCATTCTAGGTAACATCTCGGATCAGTAATGCATTCAGGAGGAGCGACACATTCTGCTGCATTGCCATATTATTGCTATCGCTGCTGCTTCCATGTAAGCAATAGCTACTCATGTCCACATCTGAATCAGGCCCAATGTCTTTAAGTTGTATTAATTGTCATATCGTTGTGTCATCTTTTGAAAATAGCCCACACCACATATCTGTAAAAATAAAAATACAAACAAATGAGAAAAATACAATAATTATTATTAGTTAGTATGTTCGGTACTGTATATTAATTTTTCAGGTTTCAGAAAATTTCACCCAGTATTGCATTCAGTATCTAATACGGGTGTGGTATGGAAGGTAGATAGTAACTAGGTCGACAATAACTAGGTCGACAGGGATGCTAGGTCGACAGGGTCTCTAGGTCGACATGTTCTAGGTTGACAGGTCAAAAGGTTGACATGATTTATTTTTTTTTTTAAATGTGTCGTTTTCTTTGTAGAGTGACTGGGAACCCCAATTAGTGTACCGTGTCCCCTCGCATGGCTTGATTTGCTCGCCATGCTTCGGGCAAGGTGCCTCGCTCCGCTACTGCTGCGCACGGCAAAGGTTACAGTTCCCAATTGTAGTCCACATGGATTGTTAAGTATAAAAAGGTTAAAAAAAAGAAAAAAATCATGAAAAACTCATGTCGACCTTTTCCATGTAAGCAATAGCTACTCATGTCCACATCTGAATCAGGCCCAATGTCTTTAAGTTGTATTAATTGTCATATCGTTGTGTCATCTTTTGAAAATAGCCCACACCACATATCTGTAAAAATAAAAATACAAACAAATGAGAAAAATACAATAATTATTATTAGTTAGTATGTTCGGTACTGTATATTAATTTTTCAGGTTTCAGAAAATTTCACCCAGTATTGCATTCAGTATCTAATACGGGTGTGGTATGGAAGGTAGATAGTAACTAGGTCGACAATAACTAGGTCGACAGGGATGCTAGGTCGACAGGGTCTCTAGGTCGACATGTTCTAGGTTGACAGGTCAAAAGGTTGACATGATTTTTTTTTTTTTAAATGTGTCGTTTTCTTTGTAGAGTGACTGGGAACCCCAATTAGTGTACCGTGTCCCCTCGCATGGCTTGATTTGCTCGCCATGCTTCGGGCAAGGTGCCTCGCTCCGCTACTGCTGCGCACGGCAAAGGTTACAGTTCCCAATTGTAGTCCACATGGATTGTTAAGTATGAAAAGGTTAAAAAAAAGAAAAAAATCATGAAAAACTCATGTCGACCTTTTGACCTGTCGACCTAGAACATGTCGACCTAGAGACCCTGTCGACTTAGAAACCCTGTCGAGCTAGTTACTGTCGACCAATAGTGGTCAACCTAGATAGTGTTGACCTACTTACTGTCGACTTAGAGACCGGATCTCATCTAATACCCCTTTCAGACTGGCAGAGCCGGTTTGCACCCGGGTATTAGTACATGGGTGCTTCCCAGGTGCATACTGGCTTGAGACCCCTTTCAGACTTGCGGCCCGACCCCGACATATTGCGGGGTTGGTGATGTCACTGTCGATACTACAGGAGACGGCACTTAGAGATGATCATCTCCTAGCACCGCCTCCTCCTATGCAGAGAACTGGTGCCGGGTTGCCTTTACCCGGCTTACCGTTTACACTGCACAGCATCTCGTGTCTATTCCTGCTTCAATCCAGGTCGCAACTTGGGATAAAATGCTGGGACTAAGCAAAATCCTGGGTTGATGAGCGTTCACATTCAATAATCTGGGAAATTTTTGCTAGTCTGAAAGGGGTATAACTCTTGATCATGGGAACACCTTGACCACAAGATGCAAATCTCATGCAAGGTAAGGATAATTTATCAGTCCGTTGACCTTGGTCAGCAAACGACCGTTCAAGACCCCTGCATCATGTCACTGCCACCTTCCTTAGTGTAGAGTATTGAAAGGTCATTTACTGACCGAGGTCGATGGATTTATAAGTTATCCTTCCCTTCTTAAAGCTCTTTTCATTGGATTGATTATTGAGGCACTGATTGTGCTATAAGTGTTTTATATGAAGCTGTTTGAATTTTCTAAGCTGCGCCACCATTTTTTGTGATTCTCTGGAGGATCCATCTCTGGGTGAAAATAAATGTGTATGTTTTTTTCAATTCTTGCTTATATGAGCAAGTGCCCTTTTATACAATTGTTTATATATATATAGATCCGGAATGACGGCGGCACTCACGGCATACAATAAAGAGGCAGACGCAGGTCTGATATCAACGTTTCAATGTTTAGTAAAACATTTTCGTCAAGACGAAAAAATGTTTTACTAAACATTGAAACGTTGATATCAGACCTGCGTCTGCCTCTTTATTGTATGCCGTGAGTGCCGCCGTCATTCCGGATCTATTATTGGACACAGCGTCTGCTGTAACCACTGGAAGGCACCGGCCATTTCATCATGTTTCAACCCCAGCAGAGGACTTAGGGAGTGCCGTGCTATATGCTTTGATTTATATATATATATATATATATATATATATAGACAGATGTAGCCATGTTCATCATTGCGGCATGCTGCATGGTGCGCCGGGCTGTGACTCTTCACAGCTGGTGATTGCTCTTTTTTTTCCTAATGGAATTAATGGAGAGATTGCTGGCTGCAAATAGTCACAGCCTGGCACGCCATGCAGCATCTGTATATCAATTATATATAAAGACTAATGCTATTTTATTTTTTAATACTACTGTTTTGGTAATACCATCTCAGGATGGCATCACCAGAACAGTGATTGTTAACTCAATGCATAATAAATAGCCCCCACTCCATATAGTGATATTGCCAGCAGTTACCTATTAATACTTTATGTATTATTGATATATTGTACAAAGTGAGCCAGACATAGCATAAGTTTCTCCAACAGGAGGGATTTGTGCCCTTTGGTAAATAAGTCAGTGGATTCTATGAGTCTATGCCTAACACTACCTTTTATGAATAAAAGATGCTGCTCATGCAGTGCCGTAAATAGGCATTTTAATGCTGTGTGCAAGAAACGGCATTGGCGCCCCACCTCCCCTCATGTAAAATAAGGTCAGTGCACGCCGTGGGTGCGCACAAAAAATATAGGGTCGTGGCTTCATGGGGAAGGAGTGTGCCACAAAATAATACCAGTTCATACTACGGTGCACAGTAGTCTCCATTATTCAAATTACGCTGCACAGTAGCACCACTACACCAGGTAGAGACCCTTTTACACCTTACGGCAGACAGTCCCCCTTTTTACACATTACAGCAGCCAGTCCCCCTTTTTAAACATTACGGCAGACAGCGTCCCCATTTTTACACATTACGGCAGACAGCACCCCCGTTTTACACATTACGGCAGACAGCGTCCCCTTTTTACACATTACGGCAGACAGCGTCCCCCTTTTTACACATTACGGCAAACAGCGTCCCCTTTTAACACATTATGGCAGATAGCATCCCCCTTTTTACACAGTACGGCAGACAGCATTCCCTTTTTACACATTACGGCAGACAGCGTCCCCTTTTTACACATTACGGCAGATAGCGCCCCCTTTTTACACATTATGGCAGACAGCGTCCCCCTGTTTACACATTACGGCAGACAGCGCACCCTTTTTATACATTACGGCAGACAGCGTCCCCTGTTTACACAGTATGGCAGACAGCGTCCCCTTTTTACACATTACGGCAGACAGAATAGATAGATAGATAGACAGAGACAGATAGATAGAGAGATAGAATAGATAGATAGATAGATAGATAGATCGACATTCAGACAGACAGACAGACAGATACTTACCATCTCTCCCCACTGGCTCAGGCAGTCAGGCTCCTCGGTGCATGCAGTCAGGCAGATCCCAGGCAGGGGAGGAGGAGGAGGAGGGAGGGGGACTCGAGAGCCGTAGCAGCGCAGTGTAATTGGTGGTGGCGCCACTGTAGCTATCCCTCTCCTTCCGCGCATCCCAGCATTCACAGCAGTGCCGGCCAGCCAATGCGGAAGGAGAGGGACAGCTGCAGCGGCGCCGCTATCAATTACAGAGCGCTGCTGCGGCTCCAGTCCCCCTCCCTCCTCCTCCTCCCCTGCCTCCGGAGCTGCTCCTCTCCTCTTCTCCTCCAGCGCGTCGCACACAGCACATGTGGCTTGTAATGAGTCAATTTGACTCATTACAAGCCGCTGACATAGAATGCTGGCCGTTGCGCCCTCAGGGCGACTGCGCTGTGTGCCAGGCACACCTGGCACACACGTAGTTACGGCTCTGTGCTCATGTGCCAGTGCTGTGTGTCAAGAAATTGTGAGCCAGCCCTTGCATACTGGGGGTCCTGCTGTCAATTGCTGCTCTATGTTACACCTATGGAAGGAGCAGCGTTACGATAGCTCTAGCATACAATATTGGGGCAGATGTATTAAGCCTGGAGAAGGCATAAAAAAGTGATAAAGCGGTGATAAGTGCAAGGTGATAACGCACCAGCCAATCAGCTGCAATATGTAAATTGACAGTTATGAGCTGATTGGCAGGTGGGTTATCACATTGCACTTATCACTGCTTTATCACTTCTCTAGGTTAATACATCTGCCCCATTCTTAATAAATTGGCTGCTGGTATATCTGTGAGGTCAGAGCCCTTTAGCGATGACATTGCTTTGTAGGCTTTTTATCTGCAGCTCCCATTAAAACTATTAAGAGCACATTTTTTAGATATTGTTGATTACGTGATAAAAATTTTATTTTATAATTTTATTATATTTTAAGATTTTTGATTGTCACCGTATCTGTTTAAAGCCCTACATTTTCCATCCTGGGAAGTAGACACTTGTGGGATGTCCAAGTATGGAGTGACATATGGTATGTGCAACTTACAAAACTCCCTTTTCACAAAAACATTTCCATGGTATAAGGAAAGCATCAATAAATCTTGTAGAAAATGAAAACAAGGATGACTAAAAATCCAGTGTAAACGCACTCTCCCCCTGTGGTGCTTTGCGATGACACTTGAGTGTGGTGCGTGTAATCACACAGTGGCTCACTGGGAGAGCATGTTTCTTTGTTTTCAATGTATGTTTAGTGGTCCTTAGTTTTCTTTTTCTGTATTGTGTAATCATTAAACCTTTCTCTATTATCTGTAGTATTTTGTATTTTGAGGCGGCAGTGTTAATAGCTTTAGCTTTTTATCATATTGGTCACTAACAGATGAAGTGGCAGCCTCAGTATAGGATAGGCTGCATGTTTGTAGGAGCACTTTTGGAAATTGTTTTATACACTCTACAATATAGCCAACTCTGCAAGCTAGACAGACTGCGTCACACAATCTCTAAATTGTATCCAATAGAGTGATATTCATCTCACAACACCATGTAAAAAAAACTGATGCACATCTCCAAGATACTGCTGTATCTGAGATCACCATAGTCACATAAATAATGAAACCGTATTAAAGTATAGCATGCAGGTTATAAATGCTTTCCCCATACAGCTCACAGTACCTAGACACAGGATCCTAGCCTGAGTCTATGGCTGTAAATGAGGAATAGGTTCACTGTTTGGATAATTTACTTGTTACTTTGCAAAGCAACTTTAAATCTTCCTAATTAAATAAACTTCTTACTACACAGCAATGCCAAGTATTCCTCCACTTTTGCACCAATAGATTATGTTACATATTGTGCCTAAGTAATTACCTCATTTATAAAGCACCAACATATTACACCACTATTCAATAGAAGGATTGTGTTACTGACAGATTACGTACAATGACTTAAAAACAGTGCCCAAACGAGTTTACATAGAAACCAGCTTGGGAAATCTATTACACATAGGACAGAACAAAACAGAACATTGGCATTTAATATACAATGTTTAGAATATTATTAATCGTGGAGTACACCAATATGTTTTACCTTTTGTTTATTTTCATAACTGTATAATCTACCTTTGAATATTAAAAAAAATTAGATCAAGATAAAATTAACCCCACACATGATCATCTAACACCATAACCCTATCCACCCAACCCCCCAGAATACACAATTATGCTATGCTCCTTCCAGTCAGTACATTTCTGCCAAATTCAGGAGAAATGAAAAGTATCATAAGAGAAAGCAACATCCCTAATATAAGATTAATACTTTCCAACAACTCTGTTTTCATCAGGGTGTTCATAACATTTGTAGAAGACCTTTATATATTTCTGCATCTTCTGTCTCTCTGTGAAATTTAATTTACTGCGATTTAAGAATAGTTTTACATTTGTTTAATTTGTACCTTCTAAATGACCCAGTTTATGTGGGACAGCCCTGATTGCACCAGAAATCATTAGCACCTACACCAGAGGCAGGCGCTGATGGTGCTTGTGACAGTTCAGTGGTGGGCTAGGGGTGGGTTATTTGGGGTGACCTACCGTTTTGGAAGCATTCAGAATGTTCCTGGGGGATGAGACACACCATCAATATGGTGTTATTATTATTATAATTTATTAATATGGCATCACAAGGGATCCGCAGCGCCCATTACAGAGTACATAAACAAATGAGCAAAACAAGAAAACAGCACTTACAGTTTGAGACAATATAGGACAAGTACGAAAAAATAGGGGTTAGGTGCCATTAAAGATAGTATGGAGTATAAGATAGTGTAAGTAAGTAAAGGAAAGGCACATGAGGAAAGAAGTCCTTGCTCTCTTAAAGGTGAGGGGCTAACAGACCAGGGTGACACAGAAGGGGTAGACATTGAGCGTAGACAAGAGGGTTAGGAGGAGAGTTGCCTGGGTTTGCTGGAAGTGGGTCTTGAGAGCCTGTTTAAAGTTTTGTAGAGAGGTGGAGAGTCGGATGGGGAGAGGATTCCAGAGTTATCATGGCCCTTTGCAAGTGTGAGCTAAATTTGTCCTAATGACTTCTGGGACAATGTTTGGAGGTAGGAAAATATGATGTTAAGAATGTTATTGTTATCTTTTAAACTTTATAATGCAAGTGTTTATATAGTAAGACAAGAGTAAATAAAGCAACAAATCCTACAGTAAATAAATAGATAGCGGAAGGGTGTGCTCTGTACTCAAGATGTCTACATCCCTCAGTTATGATTCATCAGTGAAAATGTTTCCATTATTCAGTCCAAGGCAGTGTAGTGTAGACACACATTGCAAAGGCTGTTGCACAGTCCCATAGCCTAAATGTTTTGTAGCATATGCTGCACACTAAGTTACATGTACTCATAAAATCATACAGCACTCAATCGCTTGCATGTGTGAACTACAATATATACACAAATTGTTAAAGCTGAACTGTATATGTGTCACACAAATGTATTTCTGTTATATAACACAAACAAAATGTACATACATTATTTATATAATTACATAAAAGCACAGCAGAATAAGCAGGTGTGTGCCTACTCATAACTGTAGATAATTGCAGTTTGTGAAGCATTTTATAAAAATCTGGGTGAGAATACTGTACCACATCTCATTGTTACATGCAGTTTTAAAAATCCATCTCACCAATTACATTTGATCAACACAGATGATTATTCTATTGTACGTCTTGTTTTTATACAAATGTTTAACATATTGCTGATGTACTTACACCCGCTTTATGTTGATGTGCATACACCCGCTTCATATTGATGTACATACACCCGATCCATGTTGATGTACATACACCCGATCCATGTTGATGTACATACACCCGATCCATGTTGATGTACATACTGCCGATTCATGTTGATGTACATACAGCCGCTTCATGTTGATGTACATACACCGATTCATGTTGATGTACATACACCGATTCATGTTGATGTACATACACCCTCTTCATGTTGATTTGCATACACCCGATCCATGTTGATGTACATACAGCCGCTTCATGTTGATGTGCATATACCTGCTTCATGTTGATGTACATACACCCGCTTCATGTTGATGTACATACACCCTTTTCATGTTGATGTGCATACACCCGCTTCATGTTGATTTGCATACACCCGATCCATGTTGATTTACATACACCCGATCCATGTTGATGTACATATTGCCGCTTCATGTTGATGTACATACAGCCGCTTCATGTTGATGTACATACACCGCTTCATGTTGATGTACATACACCCTCCTCATGTTGATTTGCATACTCCCGATCCATGTTGATGTACATACACCCGCTTCATGTTGATTTGCATACACCCGATCCATGTTGATGTACATACACCCGCTTCATGTTGATTTGCATACACCCAATTCATGTTGATGTACATACACCGCTTCATATTGATGTACATACAGCCTCTTCATGTTGATGTGCATACTCCCTCTTCAAGTTGATGTGCATACACCCGCTTCATGTTGATTTGCGTACACCCGATCCATGTATGTTGATGTACATACAGCCGCTTCATTTTGATGTGCATACACCCGATCCATGTTGATGTACATACACCCACCTCATGTTGATGTACATACACCCGCTTCATGTTGATGTACATACACCCGCTTCATGTTGATGTGCATACACCCACTTCATGTTGATTTGTATACACCCGATCCATGTTGATGTACATACAGCCGCTTCGTGTTGATGTGCATGTACTTGCTTCATGTTGATGTGCATATACCCAGGACCAGATTAACAATGGGGCGGATGGAGCTACAGCTCCAGGCCCCAGATAAAAATAGGCCCATCACCATGACAGCATGATGATGATTAACTACCCAGCTGGTCACATGGTTGCCATAAATGATAAGAATTAAAATTCTATTTTTATTATCCTCACAATGCTGTTTTTATAGTTTTACACATTTTGGGAGACATTGGGGCTTATAATGTAAGGAGTGTACACTCTCATATGTCACTGGCCACACCCACAAAACATTAGCCACACCTGCTCAACTTTTCACAAAAGGTCCTTGATCATTTCCAGCCCCAGGCCCATGTGGACCTTAATCCGGCCCTGCATATACCCGCTTCATGTTGATGTGCATATATCCGCTTCATGTTGATTTGCATATACCCGCTTCATGTTGATGTACATCAGTGCCGTAACTAGGCATTTTAGCGCTGTGTGCAAGAAACGACATTGGCGCCCCCCACCATGTAAGATAGGGGCAGTGCGCGCCGTAGTCGCGCAAAAAATATATAGGGGCGTGGCTTCATGGGGAAGGGGCGTGGCCACAAAACAATAGCAATTCATACTACGGTGCACAGTAGTCTATATTATTCAAATTACGCTGCACAGTAGCGCCACTACACCAGGTAGCAGGGCCGGTGCTAGGGTGTTCGGCGCCCCCCTGCAAACTATAAATTTGCGCCCTCCCATATTCCTTTGGCGCGCGCCGGGAAAAGGGGTGTGGTCTCACAAGTAAGGGGCATGGCCACAGAGTAGTACCCCCATTTAAAATTACGCCACAATGTAGCACAATCTTATTAATCTTATACGTAATGCCCCACCCGTAGTAGTAGCGTCCTTATACGTAATGCCCCACCCGTAGTAGTAGCGTCTTTATATGTAATGCACCCCAGTAGTAGTAGCATCCTTATACATAATGCCCCCCCAGTAGTAGTAGCATCCTTATACATAATGCCCCCCTGTAGTAGTAGTGTCCTTATACATAATGCACCCCCATAGTAGTAGTGTCCTTATACATAATGCCCCCCCAGTAGTAGTAGCATCCTTATACATAATGCACCCCAGTAGTAGTAGCGTCCTTATACGTAGTGCACCCCCAGTAGTAGACACGTCCTTATACGTAATACCCCCCAGTAGTAGTAGCGTCCTTATACGTAGTGCACCCCCAGTAATATTAGCGTCCTTATACGTAGTGCACCCCCAGTATTAGCGTCCTTATACGTAATGCCATCCCAGTAGTAGTAGCGTTCTTATACGTAATGCACCCCCAGTAGTAGCACCGTCCTTGTACATAATGCCCCCCGCAGTAGTAGCATCCTTATACGTAATGCCCTCCCCCCAGTAGTAGTAGCATTGTTATACGTAATGCCCTCCCGGTAATAGTAGCGTCCTTATACATAATGCCCCCAAGTAGTAGTATCGTCCTTATACGTAATGCCCCCCCAGTAGTAGTAGCGTCCTTATACGTAGTGCACCCCCAGTAGTAGTATCGTCCTTATACGTAATGCCCTCCCGGTAATAGTAGCGTCCTTATACATACACCCCCAGTAGTAGTATTGTCCTTATACGTAATGCCCCCCCCAGTAGTAGTAGCGTTCTTATACGTAGTGCACCCCAGTAGTAGTATCGTCCTTATACGTAATGCCCCCAGCCCCAGTAGTAGTAGCGTCCTTACACGTAATGGCCCCCCCAGTAGTAGCGTTGTTACACGTAATGCCCCCCTGTAGTAATAGCGTCCTTATACGTAATGCCCCCCAGTAGTGGCGTCCATAGAGCGCGCGCACAGACATACCACACACACACACACACACACAATTCACACACATACACACCCACCACACACACACACACACACACACACACACACACACACACACACACACACACACACACACACACACACACACACACCCACCCACCATACACACACACACACTTCTTTCTCACCCTCCACTTACCTAATCCAGTCTCTCTCTGTACAGCAGCCAGGTCCGTGTAGCTCCGCCCCCTTATGGGCCGTTTAGCCACGCCCCCTACCGGCCCGTGTAGCTCCGCCCCCTTCTGTCCCGTGCTCGGCGCTCTCACACAGATGATATGAGGTGAGGGGAGGGAGGAGGCGTTTCATGCTGCAGGTGCCCGCTGCCAGTGCCCCTGTCATACAGTGACAGACACAGCAGTGGCAGCAGCAGCAGGGGGGACAGGACGGCGCAGCAGGGAAGGGATGCAGAGCAGTGAAGGCGCCTATCCGTCCCAGCGCCTCCCTGCACTGCATCCCTTCGCTGAGCGGGTAACGCCGGGCCTGCAGGTAGAGCCCCTTTTATACATTACAGCAGACAGCGTCCCCCTTTTTACACATTACAGTAGACAGTCTCCCTTTTAACACATTGCGGCAGCCAGTCCCCCTTTTTACACATTGCGGCAGCCAGTCCCCCTTTTTACACATTGCGGCAGCCAGTCCCCCTTTTTACACATTGCGGCAGCCAGGCCCCCTTTTTACACATTGCGGCAGCCAGTCCCCCTTTTTACACATTGCGGCAGCCAGTCCCCCTTTTTACACATTGCGGCAGGCAGGCTCCCTTTTTACACATTGCGGCAGCCAGGCCCCCTTTTTACACATTACGGCAGCCAGGCCCCCTTTTTACACATTGCGGCAGCCAGGTCCCCTTTTTACACATTGCGGCAGCCAGGCCCCCTTATTACACATTATGACAGACGGTGTCCCCTTGAGAGAGAGAGAGAGAGAGAGAGACACATACTTACCATCTCCCCGCTGAGAGGCTCCTCGTGCAGCTCCCTCGGTGCAGGCAGGTGAGAAGGAGGAGGAGGGAGGGGGACTGGAGCCGCAGCAGCGCTATTTCATTGGTAGTAAGCGCCGCTGCAACATCCCCCTCTCCTTCCATATTGGCTGCCCGGCGCTGCTGTGGATGCTGGGATGGAGGAACCGCATCCCAGCATCCACAGCAGCGCCGGGCAGCCAATACGGAAGGAGAGGGGGATGCTGCAGCGGCGCTTACTACCAATGAAATAGCGCTGCTGCGGCTCCAGTCCCTGTCCCTCCTCCTCCTTCTCCGCTGCCCAGCGCTGCTCTCCTCCTCAGTGCGGCGGCGGCGCACGGCGCAGACTTCAGAGGCGGCATGTAATGAGTCAATTTGACTCATTACATGCCGCTGGCCGTGCGCCCTCAGGGCAACTGCGCTGTGTGCCAAGCCCACTTGGCACACACGTAGTTACGGCCCTGATGTACATACACCTGCTACATGTTAATGTACATACACCCGCTTCATGTTGATGTACATACACCCGCTTCATGTTGATGTACATACACCAGCTTCATGTTGATGTGCATATATCCGCTTCATGTTGATTTGCATATACCCGCTTCATGTTGATGTACATACACCTGCTACATGTTGATGTACATACACCCGCTACATGTTGATGTACATATACATACACCCGCTTCATGTTGATGTGCATACACCCGCTTCATGTTGATATGCATACACTCGCTTCATGTTGATGTACATACACCCGCTACATGTTAATGTACATACACCCGCTACATGTTGATGTACATACACCCGCTTCATGTTGATGTGCATATATCCGCTTCATGTTGATTTGCATATACCCGCTTCATGTTGATGTACATACACCTGCTACATGTTGATGTACATACACCCGCTACATGTTGATGTACATACACCCGCTACATGTTGATGTACATACACCCGCTTCATGTTGATGTACATACACCTGCTACATGTTGATGTACATACACCCGCTACATGTTGATGTACATACACCCGCTTCATGTTGATGTACATACACCCGCTACATGTTGATGTACATATACATACACCCGCTTCATGTTGATGTGCATACACCCGCTTCATGTTGATATGCATACACTCGCTTCATGTTGATGTGCATACACTCCTGCAGGTGAATAGATCTGAGAAATGTGGTCTCATTAAAGGATAGACTAAGCTATAATAACTGTTTTAGGTAACCATTTTTAGAAAGTAGCATAGACAGTAGGGGCATAACCAGAACTTTGTGGGCCCCGTAGCAACATTTTGAAGTAGCCCCTGTCCCAAAGCTTCTAGAGAGACACCTCCCCACAGCAGTTGTTAATTTTATGCCCCATTTTTCTAATCCATCATAGTGCCTTAGTTAATGTATTCCCCATAGTAGTGTATTAGTTTCTTTTATGAACATTTGTAGTGCTCTAGTTCACATTATGTCACATTGTAGGCAGTGGCGTCACAGGGTGGGTGCGGGGGGTGCGGCCCGCACCCGGGTATCATCCGCTGAGGGGTGACACCAAAGTGCCGGCTCCTGCTCAGTGAAAGGAGACGGGTGCTGCATTGTAACATTACGAGCAGCAACCTGGCTCCTGTCACCATGTAAGAGCTGGCACTGCAGACACAACAGTCTCCGGGGGCAGGCCACAGCTCCCGGACCTCTGGAGTGACGAAAATGCGGGTCGGGGTGATTAGCCCCGCCCCTCATGTGAAGCCACACCCTCATGTGAGTCGCCTCTCGAAGCCACACCCCCTGTCGCACCAGGTACAAAAGAGGTCAGTGACGCCTCTGATTGTAGGGCTGCCAATTCATATTATGCAACACATAACCCCAATCCACATTATGACACACAGAGACCCCAGTTTATATTATGCCACATTACAGGGCCCCCAGTTTATATTATGCCACAGTATAGTATACCCACTTTCAATTATGCTACACTGTAGTGCCTTCACTTCATATTGTGCCACATTACAGTGCCCCAGTTCATATTATGTAACATTATAATGCCCTACAGTTCATTTTATACCACATTACAATTAGTATGTCCAGTGGCGTAACTAGATATATTGTAAACCCAAGGTAAAAGTTTGTAAGGGCCCTTATGTACCACTTAATGGTGAAAAATGTATATAACACATGTAACTGTGACAGGGAAGGTTGGCCCCTCTCAGTTCTGGGCCCTATAGCAGCTGTCCTCCCTGCACATATGGTAGCTACGCTCTTGAAATCAGACATTACTGTATGTACAACAATATTTTATTATTTACATTTGATTTAACATAGCTAATAACGAGTTGGCGCAAACAACTCTGAAATACTTTCAGTAGAAGAAATGGCACTGGACAGGCGCACTGGTTTTCACTTATAGTGACCTATAGATACTAATCCAGTATATAAGGTGCTAATTACACTGGTCTACAAAAATAAACTGAATCTAAATGTATTTTTCATGCTGAATTTGAATATGCATTCATATTGCTTCAATCCAGCTGGGTTTTTTTTTTTTTGTGTGACATATGTTTAATGTTTTATTAAATTAGTACTTACATAAATCTAAGGGGTATATTTAATTAGAGTCGGATCCATTCTGACATGCATTTGTCGGAATGGATCCAACAAGTCCTATTCAATAGGGGTGGTCAAAACTCCCTCCCGTCTGTGCTGCTGCTTACAGAAACTCCCCGTGTGTGAGATCAAGGGGAGCTGCTGGAAACAGCCACACAGCCGCATTCAATGCCAGCCGGGGAGAGCTGCCGGGAGAGAAGTACCCGGCTGGGGGGACGTCAGAGAGGAGCCGTGTCTTCCAGCTACCCCCGCCGGTAAGCACTCTCTCTCAACCCCTCGCCCCGCTCCCCCATCTCTTCACCTCAATCCGACTTTTTTAAAAGTCGGATTGAGGTTGTTGGAAATGGGACCAAATCCTTTCGGATTTGGCCTTGTTTCCAACAAAAACACATGGATCCGCAGCTATTCCGCCGATCCACATGTTTTCCGACAAGTTGGGAATTCCTGACTTGTCAGAAAAAAATTGCCTCTAATGAATAGGTTGGAACCCCTTCCGACCTAAATCTGTCAGAAGCTGATGTCTTTCCGACAAGACGGCAGCTTTCGACACTTATTGAATATACCCCTAAATGCTAAATATACACCTCATTCTGGCTGACCTAAAAAGTTGCAGATGATGATTTTCAGGCATATATTTATATGTCTCCCTTCATGGTCCAGCAATAGTCAGCCAGCATACTGGAACTCTGCTTGCCTTGGTATCTGTTTTTCTTTGTAGAAATCTGCTGATGCCATGCTCATCACTGACAGCCCCAAGATTTTCTGGGAAGAAGTCAAGGTGGGAGTCCAAGTGTGGTTTTAAAGACATGTTGCATCCCATAGCTTTGTATGAATTCACTTGCTCACTCACTACATCATGATAATTTTCTGCTTTATGATTTCCAAGAAAACGAGAACAGATATTTTTGAATGACAACCAGGCTTCTTTATCCAGTTTATTTAATAGTTCATGAAAATTTTCGTGACCTTCTTTGTGGACCTCTAAAATCTCCTCCTTTCAGTTTTGCATCACTTACTTCTGGAAATGTAGATTTCAAATACATAAATGCAGCAGAGTTTTTATCAATTGCTTTTACATATTGGCCCTTTTAGCAGCAGTGCACACCCTAGGTCGCCACCCTCTGGGAGTGTATCTTAGCTTAGCAGAAGTGCGACCGAAAGATTAGCAGAACTGCTCCGAAAAAATTTCACGCCGGTTCTGAGTAGCTCCAGACCTACTCCTATCTTGCGGTCACCTCAGTCAGTTTAGTTCCTGCTTTGATGTCACAAACATGCCCTGCGTTCGGCCAGCCACTCCCCCGTTTTCCCAGGCACGCCTGCGTTTTCACCAGATATGCCTGCGTTTTTTAGCACACTCCCGGAAAACGCTCAGTTACCTCCCAGAAACGCCCCTTTCCTGTCAATCACTCACCGATCAACACAGCAACTGAAAAGCGTCGCTCAACCTTGTGTGAAACTGCATCGGCTTGTGTGAAAGTACTTCGCGCGTGCGCACTGCGTACCATGCGCATGCGCAGAAGTGCCATTTTTTTGACTGATCGCTACGCTGCGAACAACAGCAGCTAGCGATCAACTCGGAATGACCACCATTGTTCCATCAGTCCTCGTTTACTATGCAGTGGAGGGAAATACACTTTTTCAGGATCCACTAAAGGGGTATTTAACAAATTCTTCTGCCCAGGAATAAGAAATTTACTTTTAGGCCCCAAATTGTGTGTGTGTGTGTGTGTGTGTGTGTGTGTGTGTGTGTGAGAGGCCCTTAAGGACACTAAAATAACTGTCACAAACACACTACGCCCGATTGAAAATTTATAATCACATAATTGAATTTAGAATTTAAAACCGCACAAGAGTCACTATTCAGTTTTCTTGTAAAATAATCATGTTGACCAGTGTTACTGAATAGTCACATTTACATGTAATCATGTGTGGTCTGTTGCAGCAGACTGCACGTAACTGTATGCATAACTGCTGAGTATAAAATGTTGCATTCTTTGTAGAATATGTATACATTCATTGTGATATATTATTGACAATTGATACATTTTTTCTTGGATTGAGTAGAAGAGATCCTTGCAGCACTGAGAGTGGTTCCAGTATAATGTACACATGAACCACCACTGATTTATGTTTTTTATATTTTGTGTGTACAGTATGCATGTGTGTGTGTGTGTGTGTGTGTGTACAGTATGTGTGTGTACAGTATGTGTGTGAGTCCAAATTACAATAAAAGTTGAGTTTTATTTATTTTTAATAGTGCCCCAGCCAATAAAGTTCTCTGTTCCTCTCTCGTAACTCTGAAAAACTCTTTTGATGTGTTATATTTATATGACTTGACATTTTATATCTAATATTCTGCCATCAAATACCTGTGGTATAAATCAAGTTAGTTGCAGGGAAGATAATAAATAATACCTAGATAATAATTATTTTCAGTTTTAAGGGAACACCAACCTCAAACATTTTGTACCTAGCACAAAGGAATGTATACTAGACATAACTTGACATTACTTGTTATTATTTGTGTAGATTAGTGAGGGCCAACTTAATATACTTTAAGGGACACGTATGCAGCCATCTAACCTTCTCAGTAATATCTTGACCGGAAAGGTGATTCAAATAAAGAGACACCGATATCTCATAACAGCAGGTGTTGAGCAAACAAGTGTTACACACTCTAACAAAAAACATCTACTATGACTTTTGGGTGACCAGATTTTCAACCAGCTTTTGAAAGTTTTGTGTAAAGGTACACAATATTTGAAATGATGTGGGCATTTTCAACCACTTGGAATGACACATCGTGTAAAAAGCGGGACGTAGTTATGATCCCGGCAGGGTGACCGCAAGAATACCGGCAGGGTGCCCAGGACTATTTGCACTCATGGGTGTCAATGATACCTATAGAGTTGGAATAGAACCTGTGGTGAGAACAGCGAACCACCCAGCCCACAAGGGACTTCATTGCGCTCGCCCCTCTGTCGGCATTCTGGCGGCCGGGATCGCAGCATCGGTTTGCAGACCGCTGGGATCCCGACCGCCGGTCACCCATAAAACAACTCGTGTGGGCATGATAACGACGCCAATGCGTGCACCCACAGGTTGTTCATTTCCTCCTCAGATCCCTTCAACATGCAGAAGCATTTCAGGAGGTGGGGAATGATGCCATACTGCCGAATGCAGCATGGCCCCACTTCAAAACCCTAAGCTTAACCTGAAAATCATTAAAAAAAAATGTCTCTAGATATTCTAATTATGTCATGTCAACAGTCTGTCATTGTCAAAATTGTGAATGTCAAAATGTAGTATGTTGACATTCAGACTATGCTGACATTCTGGTGTCGACATTCTGAACATAAACCTATGCAGAGGCCTAAGCTTATCTATTGTTATGTCCTTTAGCATCTATTCTCAGGCAAAACAGAATCAAGGTTAAATCTAGAGTTCTTCTTTAACTCCACAATTTAGAAATTTGGAAATATGCTGTACATGTAATTTTACCAATTTGATTTTACTGCCCTTTCTATTGCATAAAGAATTGATCTGGTATAGCTGTTCCACACATAGCTCCTGGCTGCAGGGTTCCGCTACATCTGCACATTCTGTTTTGGACCAGCTGCATAAGCTGTATGATTCAACAGACCGTTGCCTTTCAGGTATGCATTGTATGTCTGCTACCTCCACCACATAGTTGCCTAATATTACCTTCTGTGCTATTCAGAATGCAGGTGTTGTCCTTTTAGGTATCTGTAGAATTCTATAAGAAATAAATCTAATGATCTTGCTCATTTTGTAAACACCTGTGTTTAATATTTCTCCCAATTACAAGTAAAAACATTCTGTAAACCAATTATAGTGCAGCAATATTGTGATATTGATAACACACAATATATTCATGTCATCTGGTTTAGGTATAGAATAAAGTCTGTAATTTCTAGATAATTTGGGGGCTATTCAATTGTTTTACCCCTGGTGGCAGTCTAAACTAATGGGCACTTGATGGAGCAATTCAATTGTTGCTCCGTTCAGGTGCCCTTTAGCCACTGGAGACACATTTCTTCTTGCAACCTCCTGAGGTGCAAGAAGAAACGTGTGCAAAATCTGTGGTGTGGTCGCCAAACCCCTTGCTTTGTGCGTCAATATTGTGCCTGAACGGAGCCACAATTGAATTGCTCCATTGGGCGCCCATTCATGTAAACGCCCAGCAGGGGGCAACACAAACAATTGAATCACCCCCTTTGTTTCTTGATTTTTGCAAAGCAATAGGTCCATTATTTGGAGCCAGTTCATTAAGTTTGTCTAAATAAATACATAAATACATACATACATACATACATACATAAATAAATACATAAATAAATAAATAAATAAAACAAAATAGTACATAGGAAAATAAAGAGAAATGTGCTTACAATTCTGAGATGGAAAACAGTCAATAAGTGAAAAAGAAATAAAAGAGAAAGAGAAAGTTAGATGTGTCGCTGCGACCACCCCTCAATCAGGTTTTCATCAAACATCATTACTTTTAGGTTTCATGTTTCACATTCCAGGTGCTCTTATCAAGTATTTTAGTATAAAGATGATTGGAATTCCATCAATTGAGGCCATACTGACCCCTCCAAAGTCTAGTATTTAAGTTTTTAATTTTTTGGTTACACAGCATCTTAAGACAGATTTGAGATATTAGTGTATGTGTGCATTGCTCCATTTTATTAGGTTTCCTATGGAGTAGAGTCCTATGGAGTAGAGCTGGATCCAATATATAGCTGATCACAAAATTTCTTAATGTATCCGTATGACCACCAAATATGAATATGCTTCAATCTTCACTGCATCTGTTATGGCACTGGAGGGATATTGTGGGCTATTCAGTTCTATTACATAAAGTCTTTATATGATTTACCTTTGTCTATAATATATGGATGATTTTGCTGTGTTTATATTGATTGTGACGGTTTTTATATGGACAGAGTCACTTTTTATTATAATGTGTGAGTGGATTTTGAACTAAAGGTGTGAAGTCAATAGTTACGCTATAATATGGAAGTTGTGCTTTTTTGTCCAGGTGTCACAGCGCTCTGAATCCTGTTGTTCACTTACTGGGTCCAGTGGCGCTGGTTTCCCAGGGCTGCAGCAGACCTCCTCCAGCTGCTGTCTTCCAACTGCCCAGCAGCTGCTTTGTTTAAAATTAAAATGGGAAAGGTATGCCAAAAATGTGACATCACTCTGGCACCAAATTTAAACTCCTCCATATAAAATCTAATCTCAATCTAAGATGGCGCCGCAGATGGCTGCCTCGGAGCTACGCAGCTCAGCCAAAATACCTTGTTTTCCCCTGCCCTTTTCTACCCCACCAGTGACCAAATACAGCAGGGAAGCCCTCCTAAGTTGGAGCGCTCCCGAGGTGCTTACCACACTTTCTGGCCCGTCGGCGGGCAGATCAGCGGCCCTTGCAGCCCTCTCTGCCCTCACTGCCCCGTGTGGCAAGGATGCAGACGTTGTGGACACCGAAGTGGATGACCGAGCGGCCGCGCCCCCCCGCAGCCCGGGTGGCGACTGGCGGATGGATCACCGGCCCCGGAAAGAGAATGACGAAGGCCCTCATGTCGGCCCTAGTAGCAGGACCTGGGCTCAGAGGAGAGGCTGTCGCGCAGGCGCCCTAGTGAGGTGGCGGCGGTGAGGGCACCGGTATGCACTTCCTGTGATCCTGCTTTCGAATGTGCGCTCACTGGCAAACAAGTTTGACGAATTGTCCCTCCTTCTGGGCAGCGCAGGGTCAGGCATTACAGGGTCATCCGTCCTCTGCTTTACGGAGACGTGGCTGGACGACCATATTGTGGACAACCCGATGTCTCTGCCGGGCTTCAGCCTCTTCAGGGCCAATCGCTCCAAGGTTCTCTCAGGAAAAACGAAGGGTGGTGGCATCTGCTTCTACATCAACGACGGATGGTGCACCAATGTCACGATAATAGGCAAATCAGTTAGCCCTCACTTGGAGATGCTGAGTATCAACTGCAACCCCTTCTATTCCCCCCAGGAATTTGCCTCAATTGTCCTTGTGGGAGTGTCCACCCCCCCCCCCCCCCTCACCTGCGCGAACGAAGCCCTGCACCCCCTGGCCGTATGCATATCCGACATAGAACAAAAACACCCAGACTCTCTGCTTATAGTACTGGGTGACTTCAACAGAACTAACCTGAGCAAGGAGCTACCTAAGTACAAACAACAAGTCATGTGTCCCACTAGAGAAGGGCGCACCCTTGATCACTGCTACACTACCCTTAAGTCTGCCTTCCGGTCTATCCCGCGTGCTGCACTCGGCCTATCTGACCACTGCCTCGTCCACCTACTCCCTAACTATACACAGAAGCTGAGAGCGGTTAAGCCTGTCATTAAGACTGTTAAGAAATGGACCAATGAGGCCAAGATGAAGCTCCAGGCCTGCTTTGACTGCACGGAATGGGGGGTCTTCTAAGCCTTGGCAACCGACCTGAATGACCTGACAGACACTGTCACATCCTACATCAGCTACTGTGAGGACATGTGTGTACCTACCAAGACTTACCGCATTTACAACAACAACAAGCCCTGGTTCAATGCCCAGCTCAGGCAACTTCGTTGAGCCAAAGAGGAGGCCTATAGTAGCGGTGACAGAGCACTATACAACTGTACTAGGAACTCTCTGACTAAAGGAATCAGGCTAGCAAAAAAGCGGTTCTCGGACAAGCTGACAAATGATCTCTCTACCAATGACCCCGTATCTGTATGGAAAGGAATGCAATCCATAACCAACTATAGGAAAACATCAAAGTCCACCACCGTGCACCAAGACTTAGCAGATGAACTGAACCACTTTTATTGCAGGTTTGCAAAAGAAGTCCCCTGCAACCCAAACAATCACCTCTACGATGCCCCGAACACCGACGGCCAACCCCAGGCATGGCATGTCGCCCAAGAAGAGGTGGAGGCATTGTTCAAAAGGGCCAAACCCAGGAAAGCTCCATGTCCTGATGGAGTGTCACCATCTGCCCTAAGAGCATGTGCGGGTCAGCTCACCCCCATATTCACAAAGATCTTCAACAAATCGCTGGAGCTACAGAAAGTCCCTTCCTGTCTCAAAAGGTCTACTATCGTCCCGGTCCCCAAGAAACCCACTATCACGAACCTGAACGACTACAGGCCGATAGCACTGACGTCTGTGGTCATGAAAACGTTCGAGCGTCTGGTTTTGAATCACCTGAAAACTGTGACTGGCCCCCAACTGGACCCCCTGCAGTTCGCCTATCGCTCGAATCGGTGTGTCGAGGATGCATTCAACCTGGGCCTGCACTACATTCTACAGCACCTAGACATTCCCGATACCTACGCGAGGGTCCTGTTTGTCGATTTCAGCTCGGTCTTCAATACAATCATCCCCAGCATCCTCCACCCCAAATTACTTCGCCTAGGGTTCCCAGAAGCTACCTGTTCCTGGATAGTAGACTTCCTGACAGATAGGACACAGGTGGTGAAAGCGGGGGAATTCACCTCTCAAGTGCGGGCCATTAGTATAGGGCCCCTCAGGGCTGTGTCCTCTCACCCCTGCTCTTCTCCCTGTACACAAATGACTGTACCTCAGAGGCGCAATCAGTAAGGATCATCAAATTCGCTGATGACACCACCGTCATCGGCCTCATCAAGGACGGGGATGAATCGGCCTATAGACAGGAAGTAGACCGGCTGGCCCAGTGGTGCATCCACAACAACCTTGAGCTCAACCGGCTCAAAACTGTCGAGATGATAGTGGACTTCAGGAAGAAGTCATCTAGTGCACCTCCACTAACGATTGCTGACAGTGTGGTATCGTTAGTGGACTCCTTCAAGTTTCTAGGGACCACAATCTCCCGGGACCTTAAATGGGGGTCCAACGCTGATGCCACTGTTGGGAAAGCGCAGCAGAGGTTGTTCTTCCTCAGGCAACTAAGGAAGTTCAATATCCCACAGAAGCTTCTGCTCCTCTTCTACTCCACGATTGTGGAGTCGGTACTGTGCTCCTCGATACTAGTATGGTACAGCTCCACCAGCGCAAGGGACAGATGCAGGCTCCAAAAGATGGTCAGAACCGCAGAGAATATCATTGGGGCCGACCTTCCCTCAGTCCAGGACCTGTACTTGTCCAGAGCTAAAAAGCGGGCAATGAAGATAGTAAAAGACCAGCTACACCCCGGCCACAGCATGTTTAACTTGCTTCCTTCAGGCAGGCGTTACAGGGCTGTCCCCGCCAGGTCCACCAGAAGCCTCAAAAGTTTCTTTCCCCAAGAGGTCCGCCTGCTGAACTCCTGAACATTGACTGACTAGACGTACATGTAACTAACTTGTGTCCCTACGGTATACCTATCTGGTGACTTTACTTGCCCCCCCCCCCATCAACCACCACCTGCTTATCTGTTACCTACTTGGCTGTTGTATAGCAAACCGAAGACAAATTCCTAGTATACGCAAGTATACCTGGCCAATAAAGCTGATTCTGATTCTGAAAAAAAGGAAGAATCTGAGCACTATTCAGTGATAGAGTATTATCTAGCTCTAGCATGTGTTACCTGTGATTTCCCTGTGCATGTTATTAGTGATTTTCTGGTTCTGACCTTAGCTTGTCTATTGACCTGATTCTGTTTAACCCCTGGTACTGCTAGTATGTAATTTCTGGTATTGACCTCCACTATTCTGTAACCTGATTCTGTCTGCTCTCTGGTACCAAATTTGCCCGCATGATTCTGATCTCTTCTTGACGACTAAGTGACTAATCTCCGCCACCATACATTGTACCCCAGATTGAGGACCTCCGTAGTGATACCAGGATTTTACAGTGACTTTGTATTGTGTGGGGGATGCTGATAGGTTAGTGGTGTACTTGGGCAAAACAGAAAAGTTAAATTGGAAGGTATTTACGTCTCAATTCATATAAAGAGAAGAGATTGTTCATTAGTTCTATGATCCCAATAAGGTATGTTTTGGGAATACCACTTAAACTTGAGGCTTTGAAATCATGGAATAATAGCTTGTTCTAAAAAATAAAAATAAAAAAAATAATGAGACCACATTAGACAGTGGTGTCACAACGGGTGTCACCCGCCGAGGGGTGCCACCAAAGTGCTACTCCTCTTCAGTGACAGGATCAGGGTGCTGCACTGTGACATTATGTGCAGCACCCTGCTCCTGTCACTGTGTGCAGGAGCCAGCACTGGACTTGTACTGGTCACCAGGGGCAGCCCGCATCTACGGCACCCCCGGAGTGACAAAACAGAGGTCCGGGCCACAAGGGCAGGCCCCCTACCATGAGGTTCACACCACTTTCCAGCCACATCACCCCCCCTTTTTGCTGGCGTGTGGCTTCTCCGCGCACTTACTATGCCCTCCCGCACCAGGTGTCACTGAAATCAGTGACGCCTCTGCATTAGGACCTCATCATTATTTTGATTTCGATATTTGATCATGTTTATAATTTTGGTTTTGGTTTTAGTATTTTAGACTCAATCTTTATATTTAATTACATGTATTTTATTTTTCTGTACAATCTTTGTTAAGATAAAAGCAGTATAACATATACATGGCCGAAAAAGGCTCTTAACAGATGAAAAGGAAGTGAGCAATATTTCAATTTAGCGCTACCATACAGTATGATCATATACTGTATATGTCACATAGTATTACAGTGCAATACGCGGGTAACAATAGTAAATAGGAAATGAAAAGGAAGGGAGGTTAAAAGTTATACGTGTCAATCAGTTATTGTAGAGGAGTAAAAATAAAGGTGTTCACTGTATTCAGGGGTTTCTTTAAAAGTTAACCAGTTGTGCCAGAGAGATGTAAAATCAGAAGAAGGTAACTTCATGCAAGAGGATAAGTCATCCATGAGCATATAATGATCTATCTTCTGGAACCACCGAGAGATAGGAGGGCAAGTCGCAACTTTCTGACAGCACGGTACAGTCGCTTTTGCGACATTCATCAGATGTTGAAGAAGAGATTTTTATATATCTAAAGAGGTATGTCCATTAAATGAAAGAGCCAAAACTCAAGTGTATCAGGCAGCATAAGGCCAGTGATCAAGTTGGACACTTTTCATACTATCTGCCAAAAGTTAACCAAAATTGAGCAGGCCCACCATATGTAGAGTGGAGTTCCCAACTCCTGGTCACATCACCAGCATGTAGCAGGTAGGTTCGGGAATATACAATTTATTTGTACCAGACACTTGTATCATTGTGCCAGGAGTTTATACTGAGTTACCAATACCTGGAGAGAAGACGAACTAGCAAAACTATAACTAAATATGCAAGTCTATTGGACTTTTGTCAAATCTCTTCCCAGCTCTTCCTGCCAAGCTGACACATAGTAAGGTAATTTAGCAGTCGAACTATCAAGATACAAGTGGTGTGAGAAATTGAATGCCTGGGACGATCATCAGCCATGCAGAAAGATTCAAACTTACTAGGTGTCCACCTAGGGCTGCTTGATTTGAGAGATATAATATAATGTCTAGCTTGCAGATAGAACCAGAATGAGTGAGGTGGAAGATGATGTTCCCTATGAAGATCCTCGAATGACTGCAAACCACCTTTTGTAATTAAATGATATATACATGAGACTCCCGTGGATGACCAACAGGATTAGCCTGGAGCTGACACACCCCGAGTAAAGTCAGCATTGTTCATTAAAGGCATGGGCAAGGAAATCCGAGAGCTAAAGGAGGGGAGGTTTTGATAATTTCACCATCACCTGAGTGCTGGCCCCAGGGTGGGGTGTGTGAAACAAGGACATTTGGTAACTCATGGAAGAACATTAGATACATTTATTTTTATTTTAGGATTTATTTTTATATTTTTTACATTTTATTTATTATTAATTTTTTTAAATGTAGTTTTATTTAATTCATATATTACAATTTTAATATATTAATATCATTTAATTTATGTAATTTTTGTAAGTATTTAAGTAAACTTTGGAAGATGGATATTATCTGCATATTTGATGACATAGGTAAAAGATGAGGTATAGTATGTGGGTAAAATGTTTTGATAGAGCCAACTCCCCTGGGCTCAAAATGGTGACCTTTAATGTGATGGTTCTGTTGAAGAAAAATAATTTTAGCATGTCAGCTGTAGTTGGGATCAGCCATCCAACATTTTGCGAACTGTCGAAGCACTTATCGTATGTACAATAGTTGTCTCCCAGATATATATATATATATATATATATATAGAGAGAGAGAGAGAGAGAAAAGATAGATAAGCGACCATTGGTGGTAAGAATTTATATTTTAAAAAGACTGCGTGATTGAAAAAAAGTATATGCAGGGTTTATTTAACAATTAAAACAAAAGCTAAAAAGGTACATGTTGCATGCAAATAAGTAATTCAGATGTTCCCAAGTGTTCTTATTATATCAGACCCACTTCAGGATACATCAATAGCAATGTAGGGGACAAATAATACAACAAGGTTTCTATGCCAAATTGTCAGGCTATATAAAAGACATTCTAAAAAAACCTAAGATAAAAATGCTAAATAATACTATATTTTAAAAAAATAAAAAATTTAAAAAGATGCAATAAATAAGGGTAGGAGGATAGGTTGTTTAAAAAAAAAGGCTTAGCTTAAAGTAGTGATTTCAGGTAACACCCAACGCGTTTCGTCCAATATGCCTTCAGCAAGGGGTGGTGAGCAAGTGGGACATCATATCAATATATATCATAATGATACAGGAAGTGATTAACTACATCACTTCCTGTGATAAACCTAATTAGTAATTCAGGGCCAAAAAGTAAGTATCTGATAAACTTTGTTTCTAGATGGACCTAAAATGTATTAATTCGCTGTATTAGCACTTAAAATATAATAAAAATAACAGCATAAATAATGAAAGTCTTTCACAGTTGAGGACTTCCGGTCCGGGACGTCCGTACTGTCTTTTCCGCCCCACTTCCGGCATCCAGGAATCACCAGTGCGCATGCGCCAGCGCTTGTGTGTCCCATCCTGTAGTTCACAGAGGGCAGACAGGGAGTGGTGCGGTGGCCATATTTGAGGAGTCTGGATTTTTCTACATAAAAGGAAGTTGTCAGCAGCTTTTACATTGGTGTCACCATTTCTCTGGAGCCCGCAGTCTGCAGACAGTTTTTTGTATTTGAAGAAGGGTGTCAGGAGCCATATTATTGCTGGTCTACTTCACTTGAAATAGCTAATTCTTGGGGAATATTTGAATATTTGTCTCCAGGTCAGAAAGTAAAATGGAAAAGAGAGTAAAAAGGAATATTTTAGTATTACATAAAAAGAGCTGACGGTCAAATCATAATAAATAGAATTATATCCTTAGTCAGATGTATAAAAATATATATTTATAAATTTATAAACACGTGTGCCCTTATATGAATATAGATGTATGTATAAATATCTGAATTAGAACTACGCAAAGGTGTATATAATATATATGAATTGTATAGCCATGATTAAAAGTCTTAGTATAGAACAAAGAGTAGTCCAATTCTACCACTATAGCACATACGTAAATCCTTAATTATTGAAGACCCGGTGGCAAATATATTATTTCCAGGGGACTCGCTTGGTAATAAGAAGACAATAGGTAGTTGAAATGAATTTTAGAAGAATACACCCCTCCTAATCTAAGATGGTTTAAAGCACCCGGTATTCCTGGGCAGTCCCCTAGCCCTGTACTAACCGGGCCAACACTGCTTGGCTTCCTAGATCGAACGTATTTGGGCATGTCCAGTGTGGTATGGCTGTAATAGAAATCTGAGGTTTTTAGGTTCTTTGGGGAGAGACACCCTGAGATGGGGAATACACTTTGAAGTGCCGCCAAACTCATGGATATAGTAAGAAAGAAAGAAAGAAGAAGAACAAGGAAACGAGAGGAGATCGTAGATGAATTTGAAAAAGAAATACTACTGCTTACGTTCACAAAAAAGGCGCTAATTCGTAGCCTTCATTAAGTCCGTCTGGATGAAGTGATCTTAGTTCGTATATCCAGAACATCTCTCGTCTCGATAGAAGGTTGGAGATGTCCCCTCCTCTTTCTCCTAATGTGACCAGTTCTATCCCTTTGAACGCGAGAGCCTCTGGATTGGAGCCGTGGTGTTCCAGGAAATGTCTCGACACTGCATGCGTTTGAATTTTATTTTTAACGTTTTTTATATGTTCCTGTATACAAAGTTTTAATGGCCTCTTTGTCTTGCTGACGTATTTCATCTTACAGGAACATTCCAATAGGTAAATAACTGAGGATACATTGCAATTGATGAACTGTTTTATCCTATATTCTTTTTTGTCGCCCATATTCTTAAATGTCTTTCTATTCGGGTGGACGTACTTGCAAATGTTACCGTGGCCGCATTTGTAACAGCCCAAGCATCTTGATAGGGAAGTTTTTGGTGTTTCGTGGTGATTTAACATGCTGGGTGCAAGGAGATCTTTCAAAGTCTGAGATTTCCTAAAGGCCATCTGGGGTTCACTTGGTAAGTAATCCTTTAAAATGGGATCCATTAGTAGGATATTCCAATGCGTCTTGAGTGTTTTCCTTATCTGGTTTTCATGCCTGCTGTAGGTGGTGATGAATCAAAAGTGTCTTCCTTTTTCTCCTTAGGTTTGTATTTTAATAGCTGTTTCCTTTCCAAGGACTTGGCTTTAAGGTTTGCTTCTTCTAAGATGTGCTGTGGATACTCCTTTTCCTTAAACCTCTCTGTGTATATGGACAATTGTAAGTCACGGTCTTCCAAGGTCTTACAGTTCCGTGTAATTCTGTTGAACTGGGAAAAGGGGATGTTGTTCTTCCACCTCTTAAGGTGGTTACTTTTATAATGCACATAACTGTTCATGTCCACCTGCTTAATAAAATTCTTTGTTACGATTTCATTGCCAACATGAGTGAGTATAATGTCTAGGAATTCTATTTGTTCCGTGTTGTCATTGGACGTAAATTTCAGATTCATATTGTTATTCGATATATATGTTAAAAAATCATTAAAAGTAGCTCCATCACCATCCCATATGATTAAAATATCATCTATATATCTAATATGATATTCTGTTTAAAAGGGTGATTTGTGTGGACATATCCATTTTCCCAGTGACCCATAAATAAGTGGGCGAAACTGGATGCAAAAATAATCCCCATGGCTGTACCACATACCTGAAGATAAAAACGATCCAGAAACTTAAAATAATTGTGTTTCAATATAAAATTAATTACTTCACAAATAACATTTTGATGATCCTTAGTAACTCGATGATCCCCTTCAAGGAAGAAATTGCAAGCCTCTATTCCTTTCTCATGTTGAATGCACGTGTATAAAGATTGCACATATATAGTAGCCCATCTATGTGTCTTTCCATTCCAAAAGTTCTAGGAGGTTCAGAACTGAGGTGGTATCGTTTAAATATGTAGGTAAATCCATTACATACTTTCTTAGGAACAGGTCCACATATTCAGAGCAAAAAAGGAATAATAGAGGTGGATGGTTGCGCTGTAAGGATTTGTGCATGCCTGGGGGTAGTCTGGGAGTTCCCTACAAACTCCAAACTGTAAAAATGCACTGAAAATGGTAGTGACTCCTCCCACTTTAGCGCTAATCCAATGCTACACTTTTTGCAGGAACTTCTATTTTCTCAATAAAATGTAATGTACCGCTTGATGTGAATAAAATATGAATTTAATACTACACAATGATTAAAAGTGAGACAAAAACAGGACCCAACATGGGAAACAGAGTCCTACCAAGATGATAATCTGAGCCGCAGGTGTTATGAATGCAAGGAATTTCCCGGGAACAATACCCTGCATGTGGCTCCGTCAGGCGTGTTCCCCAGTGGTCCTTTTCACACTCAAGGATGTCCAGAAGCACAGAAAAGTACTGGAAAGCAGGTGCCGATGCGTTTCGGGACATCAAAGTCCCTTTTTCAAGGCTGTATGCTTCCAGTGTATCAGGAGGGGTTCTTATACTGTCAAAAAACGGAACTTCCGGTCCGCCATCCACTGGAACCGGAAGTGGCCTCTGTTTGCGTTCCACCCGCAAAACCTGAAGTGGGGTGCATTCCACTGGCCGGAAGTGAGTCATAATTCACTCCCTTTTTTTTTTTTTTTTTTTTTAAACAGGTCCAATTTTAGATGTATTCCTGGCAGGTGGATGCAATTCTTTGAATGTGAAGCTTCTCCCAAGGCATATTGTCTCCAGTATGGCGCCATAAAAATACAAAATAAGAATAAAACAATAAATGACATGAGATAATGGTAAATAACCCAAAAGTGTAAATAACAAAAATAGATATAAAATATATATGAAAAATAAAAAATATATAATTTATATAATTTAGAGAATTATGATGAAGAAATATATGAATGAGAAGTTAAAGGAACCACTTGATTTCGAAATCTTGGTTAAGACCCATAGGTGCAAGAGTTTGTAAATTGAAAATAGTTTTCATTTCAGCTTTAGCCAGGTTAATCTCCAGATTACGGTTCTTCCATGTTGCTTTGATATGAATAAGACCGATGAAGTTTGTGATGGAATTAGTGGAACATTGATGTTCTATTCTGAAATGTTCCGAAAGATGGTGAGTTGTTAAGTCTCTGCGAATGTTGCGAAGATGCTCGCCTATGCGGGTCTTCAGTGATCTGGATGTCCTGCCTATATAGCTTTTCCCACATTTGCATGTGATCATGTATACGACATTTGTGGTATTACATGTGATGAAGTCACGGATTCTAAAAACAGTTCCATTGATGGTGACCTCAGTAAATTTTGAATTCTCAGACTTAATGTTTCTACACCCAAAACAGATTCCACAACGATGAAAGCCTGAAGTCCTTATGGGGTTCGGTTTTTTGAAGGGTAAAGCGCTTCGTACCAGATGGTTTCTTAAGTTTGGGGCTTTGCGATAAATAAACTGAGGTTTTGAAGGAATGATATCTTTAAGTATGGGGTCACCCTGCAAAATATGCCAGTTCTTCTTTATAATTTGTTCAAAGCGTCTATGGTCGGAATCAAAGCCCGAAAGGAATGCCCACTGTGTATCTTTGGAGGATTTTGAAGGGGGTTTTGTATGTTCATCAATAAGTGTAGATCTGTCTGTAGCCATCGTCTGTTGGATTGCTATCTCAATATCTTCTGGTTTATATCCTTTCGTTAGAAATTATTTTTTGCAGGGTGACCCCATACTTAAAGATATCATTCCTTCAAAACCTCAGTTTATTTATCGCAAAGCCCCAAACTTAAGAAACCATCTGGTACGAAGCGCTTTACCCTTCAAAAAACCGAACCCCATAAGGACTTCAGGCTTTCATCGTTGTGGAATCTGTTTGGGGTGTAGAAACATTAAGTCTGAGAATTCAAAATTTACTGAGGTCACCATCAATGGAACTGTTTTTAGAATCCGTGACTTCATCACATGTAATACCACAAATGTCGTATACATGATCACATGCAAATGTGGGAAAAGCTATATAGGCAGGACATCCAGATCACTGAAGACCCGCATAGGCGAGCATCTTCGCAACATTTGATGAGGCTTAACAACTCACCATCTTTCGGAACATTTCAGAATAGAACATCAATGTTCCACTAATTCCATCACAAACTTCATCGGTCTTATTCATATCAAAGCAACATGGAAGAACCGTAATCTGGAGATTAACCTGGCTAAAGCTGAAATGAAAACTATTTTCAATTTACAAACTCTTGCACCTATGGGTCTTAACCAAGATTTCGAAATCAAGTGGTTCCTTTAACTTCTCATTCATATATTTCTTCATCATAATTCTCTAAATTATATAAATTATATATTTTTTATTTTTCATATATATTTTATATCTATTTTTGTTATTTACACTTTTGGGTTATTTACCATTGTCTCATGTAATTTATTGCTTTATTCTTATTTTTATTTTTATGGCGCCATACTGGAGACAATATGCCTTGGGAGAAGCTTCACATTCAAAGAATTGCATCCACCTGCCAGGAATACATCTAAAATTGGACCTGCTTAAAAAAAAAAAAAGGGAGTGAATTATGACTAACTTACAGCCAGGGGAACGCACCCCACTTCCGGTTTTGCGGGTGGAATGCAAACAGAGGTCACTTCCGGTTCCGGTGGATGGTGGACCGGAAGTTAAGTTTTTTGACAGTATAAGAACCCCTCCTGATACACTGGAAGCATACAGCCTTGAAGAAGGGACTTTGATGTCCCGAAACGTGTCAGCACCTGCTTTTCCAGTACTTTCCTGTGCTTCTGGACATCCTTGACTGTGAAAGGGACCACTGGGGAACACGCCTGACGGAGCCACATGCAGGGTATTGTTCCCGGGAAATACCTTGCATTCATAACACCTGCAGCTCCGATTATCATCTTGGTAGGACTCTGTTTCCCATGTTGGGTTCTGTTTTTGTCTCACTTTTAATCATTGTGTAGTATTAAATTCATATTTTATTCACATCAAGCGGTACATTACATTTTATTGAGAAAATAGAAGTTCCTGCAAAAAGTGTAGCATTGGATTAGCGCCAAAGTGGGAGGAGTCACTTTACCATTTTCAGTGCATTTTTACAGTTTGGAGTTTGTAGGGAACTCCCAGACTACCCCCAGGCATGCACAAATCCTTACAGCGCAACCATCCACCTCTATTATTCCTTTTTTGTTCTGAATATGTGGACCTGTTCCTAAGAAAGTATGTAATGGATTTACCTACATATTTAAACGATACCACCTCAGTTCTGAACCTCCTAGAACTTTTGGAATGGAAAGACACATAGATGGGCTACTATATATGTGCAATCTTTATACACGTGCATTCAACATGAGAAAGGAATAGAGGCTTGCAATTTCTTCCTTGAAGGGGATCATCGAGTTACTAAGGATCATCAAAATGTTATTTGTGAAGTAATTAATTTTATATTGAAACACAATTATTTTAAGTTTCTGGATCGTTTTTATCTTCAGGTATGTGGTACAGCCATGGGGATTATTTTTGCATCCAGTTTCGCCCACTTATTTATGGGTCACTGGGAAAATGGATATGTCCACACAAATCACCCTTTTAAACAGAATATCATATTAGATATATAGATGATATTTTAATCCTTACATTTTATTGAGAAAATAGAAGTTCTTGCAAAAAGTGTAGCATTGGATTAGCGCCAAAGTGGGAGGAGTCACTTTACCATTTTCAGGTCCACATATTCGGACAGGTGAGATGTCAGTGAATCAATCCCTGCCACGATGGGCCTCCCTGGTGGATTAGTCAGTGATTTATGCACTTTTGGGAGAAAGTAAAAAATGGGGGTAACGGGGTTGGTATTTAAAAGATACTGGTATTCATCCTTTGTTATAGTGCCGTTTCGGAGACCTTTGAGGAGAATAACCCTAAGTTCTTCCACAAATACTTCTTTTGGATCCGCCGGTAATAGAGTATATGAAGATCTATCTCTAATAAACATTCGGCCTCAGCAATATATGCTATGCGGTCCATGATTACCATCCCCCCCTCCCTTTGTCAGCAGGTTTTAAAACAATGTCCTGTTCTCCTGCAGTGCTTTAACTGCTTGGATCTCCCTATTCATAAGATTCTTTTCCCTTATTGGTTTTGGCTCAGCGTCACACAGGTCTTTCTTAACTAAGTCATAAAAGATACCGATGTTGTGACCTTTGGAATCCAAAGGGTAAAACTTAGATACCGGTTTCAAACCTGACTTTGACTGTTCATAATTTTGTAGCACAGCATTTTCCTTTCTTAGGAAATGACGCTTCAGGGTGAGCTTCCTGACAAATTTGTTCAAATCCACGAAGGTCTCAAATGTATTAATTCCCTTAGTAGGTGCAAAAGACAGGCCTCTGATTAATGCAGATGTTTCATATTCGGTTAGCTTATGTCTAGATAAATTAAAAATGCCTTTAGGTGTGGACGGTCCTACTGTAGGTTCCTTCTTTTGAATAGGCTCTTTCCTCCTCCCCCCACGGCATCCTCTTCTTCTACATACCTTCTTTTTCGAGGTGAGGCATGCGCCATCATGTCTTTCATGGTGTTTTGTATCGTATCCCTGGCCCGTACACTTGGTCCTGGTGCTAAAAAATAGTCCTCTTTGGTTGAGTCCAGCCTTTGTAGGGTTGTTGAGTCCAGCCTTTGTAGGGACTATTGTTAGTCCGTATGGGTTGTCTCTCTTGTGTGTTGTCTGCGTGACTCCTTAATCTCCTTCTTCCTTCTTCCTTTCTCCGGTACTGATTGCCAGTAATCCCTTCTCAGTTTTTGTTCTTGTGGTCCTTCTTTAACAAACCGACTCCATCTTTTTATTTTGTTGTCCTCATAATCTTGTTTGTCCCGGCTGAATTTCTTTTCTTTATTCCTGATAACTGTCTCTTCTATATGCTCTAGCTTTTTGTTAAGGACCTTTTCGTTGATCCTAAAATCCTCCTTATCCTTATATGTTTCAAACATGGTCTCAGTTTCCTTAATTTCTGACTCCAGATTGGTTAAAATGTGTTTCTTTTCCATAATAAAGAGTCACATTAAACTGATTGAGCAATTGTGCAGAATTAGATCCCATTCTCTCATGAAGGCCTGGTTATCAGTTCCAAAGGTGGGTTGTTTCAGTATCCTAAGGCCCCTCTACACTAACATAGTGTTCCAACCCCTTGATGTCCCACCATGCTTTCACTTCCTTGATGAGTAATCTTTCCATGTTCCAAAATATGTCATCAATGTTGTTTGTTATGGGTACATGTTCTGGGAGTTTTTCTACATTAAATATAGTATTACATGCGTTACTTCTTTTGTTGGTACGTTCATTATTTCTGAACATTTTGTGTATGTCCTACTGGTCACAAATAGGCGGCTGTAAGAAATAGTATAAAAGTAGGTGTATATGGGGGGAACTAATAGCGCCAAAAATAGCAGTAGTCTAATTTATCACAAAATGCCAGCCAGTCTCAACCCTTCAACAGTCTTAAAAATGCCACTCCCAACTATATAAAGGGTGTCAGCTAGTACCTTAAAGTAAGTCCTGCACTATACCTGTGCAGGATAAAGGTCAATTTGGAAAAGATAGATAAGATAAGTGACCATTGGTGGTAAGAATTGATATTTTAAAAAGACTGCGTGATTGAAAAAAGTACTGTATATGCAGGGTTTATTTAACAATTAAAACAAAAGTTAAAAAGGTACATATTGCATGCAAATAAGTAAGTCAGATGTTCCCAAGTGTTCCTATATCAGACCCACATCGAGATACATGAATAGCAATGTAGGGGATAAATAATACAACAAGGGCTCTATGCCAACTTGACAGGCTACATAAAAGACATTCTAAAAAATTCATAATTTTGTAGCACAGCATTTTCCTTTCTTAGGAAATGACGCTTCAGGGTGAGCTTCCTGACAAATTTGTTCAAATCCACGAAGGTCTCAAATGTATTCATTCCCTTAGTAGGTGCAAAAGACAGGCCTCTGATTAATGCAGATGTTTCATATTCGGTTAGCTTATGTCTAGATAAATTAAAAATGCCTTTAGGTGTGGACGGTCCTACTGTAGGTTCCTTCTTTTGAATAGGCTCTTTCCTCCTCCCCCCACGGCATCCTCTTCTTCTACATACCTTCTTTTTCGAGGTGAGGCATGCGCCATCATGTCTTTCATGGTGTTTTGTATCGTATCCCTGGCCCGTACACTTGGTCCTGGTGCTAAAAAATAGTCCTCTTTGGTTGAGTCCAGCCTTTGTAGGGTTGTTGAGTCCAGCCTTTGTAGGGACTATTGTTAGTCCGTATGGGTTGTCTCTCTTGTGTGTTGTCTGCGTGACTCCTTAATCTCCTTCTTCCTTCTTCCTTTCTCCGGTACTGATTGCCAGTAATCCCTTCTCAGTTTTTGTTCTTGTGGTCCTTCTTTAACAAACCGACTCCATCTTTTTATTTTGTTGTCCTCATAATCTTGTTTGTCCCGGCTGAATTTCTTTTCTTTATTCCTGATAACTGTCTCTTCTATATGCTCTAGCTTTTTGTTAAGGACCTTTTCGTTGATCCTAAAATCCTCCTTATCCTTATATGTTTCAAACATGGTCTCAGTTTCCTTAATTTCTGACTCCAGATTGGTTAAAATGTGTTTCTTTTCCATAATAAAGAGTCACATTAAACTGATTGAGCAATTGTGCAGAATTAGATCCCATTCTCTCATGAAGGCCTGGTTATCAGTTCCAAAGGTGGGTTGTTTCAGTATCCTAAGGCCCCTCTACACTAACATAGTGTTCCAACCCCTTGATGTCCCACCATGCTTTCACTTCCTTGATGAGTAATCTTTCCATGTTCCAAAATATGTCATCAATGTTGTTTGTTATGGGTACATGTTCTGGGAGTTTTTCTACATTAAATATAGTATTACATGCGTTACTTCTTTTGTTGGTACGTTCATTATTTCTGAACATTTTGTGTATGTCCTACTGGTCACAAATAGGCGGCTGTAAGAAATAGTATAAAAGTAGGTGTATATGGGGGGAACTAATAGCGCCAAAAATAGCAGTAGTCTAATTTATCACAAAATGCCAGCCAGTCTCAACCCTTCAACAGTCTTAAAAATGCCACTCCCAACTATATAAAGGGTGTCAGCTAGTACCTTAAAGTAAGTCCTGCACTATACCTGTGCAGGATAAAGGTCAATTTGGAAAAGATAGATAAGATAAGTGACCATTGGTGGTAAGAATTGATATTTTAAAAAGACTGCGTGATTGAAAAAAGTACTGTATATGCAGGGTTTATTTAACAATTAAAACAAAAGTTAAAAAGGTACATATTGCATGCAAATAAGTAAGTCAGATGTTCCCAAGTGTTCCTATATCAGACCCACATCGAGATACATGAATAGCAATGTAGGGGATAAATAATACAACAAGGGCTCTATGCCAACTTGACAGGCTACATAAAAGACATTCTAAAAAATTCATAATTTTGTAGCACAGCATTTTCCTTTCTTAGGAAATGACGCTTCAGGGTGAGCTTCCTGACAAATTTGTTCAAATCCACGAAGGTCTCAAATGTATTCATTCCCTTAGTAGGTGCAAAAGACAGGCCTCTGATTAATGCAGATGTTTCATATTCGGTTAGCTTATGTCTAGATAAATTAAAAATGCCTTTAGGTGTGGACGGTCCTACTGTAGGTTCCTTCTTTTGAATAGGCTCTTTCCTCCTCCCCCCACGGCATCCTCTTCTTCTACATACCTTCTTTTTCGAGGTGAGGCATGCGCCATCATGTCTTTCATGGTGTTTTGTATCGTATCCCTGGCCCGTACACTTGGTCCTGGTGCTAAAAAATAGTCCTCTTTGGTTGAGTCCAGCCTTTGTAGGGTTGTTGAGTCCAGCCTTTGTAGGGACTATTGTTAGTCCGTATGGGTTGTCTCTCTTGTGTGTTGTCTGCGTGACTCCTTAATCTCCTTCTTCCTTCTTCCTTTCTCCGGTACTGATTGCCAGTAATCCCTTCTCAGTTTTTGTTCTTGTGGTCCTTCTTTAACAAACCGACTCCATCTTTTTATTTTGTTGTCCTCATAATCTTGTTTGTCCCGGCTGAATTTCTTTTCTTTATTCCTGATAACTGTCTCTTCTATATGCTCTAGCTTTTTGTTAAGGACCTTTTCGTTGATCCTAAAATCCTCCTTATCCTTATATGTTTCAAACATGGTCTCAGTTTCCTTAATTTCTGACTCCAGATTGGTTAAAATGTGTTTCTTTTCCATAATAAAGAGTCACATTAAACTGATTGAGCAATTGTGCAGAATTAGATCCCATTCTCTCATGAAGGCCTGGTTATCAGTTCCAAAGGTGGGTTGTTTCAGTATCCTAAGGCCCCTCTACACTAACATAGTGTTCCAACCCCTTGATGTCCCACCATGCTTTCACTTCCTTGATGAGTAATCTTTCCATGTTCCAAAATATGTCATCAATGTTGTTTGTTATGGGTACATGTTCTGGGAGTTTTTCTACATTAAAGATAGTATTACATGCGTTACTTCTTTTGTTGGTACGTTCATTATTTCTGAACATTTTGTGTATGTCCTACTGGTCACAAATAGGCGGCTGTAAGAAATAGTATAAAAGTAGGTGTATATGGGGGGAACTAATAGCGCCAAAAATAGCAGTAGTCTAATTTATCACAAAATGCCAGCCAGTCTCAACCCTTCAACAGTCTTAAAAATGCCACTCCCAACTATATAAAGGGTGTCAGCTAGTACCTTAAAGTAAGTCCTGCACTATACCTGTGCAGGATAAAGGTCAATTTGGAAAAGATAGATAAGATAAGTGACCATTGGTGGTAAGAATTGATATTTTAAAAAGACTGCGTGATTGAAAAAAGTACTGTATATGCAGGGTTTATTTAACAATTAAAACAAAAGTTAAAAAGGTACATATTGCATGCAAATAAGTAAGTCAGATGTTCCCAAGTGTTCCTATATCAGACCCACATCGAGATACATGAATAGCAATGTAGGGGATAAATAATACAACAAGGGCTCTATGCCAACTTGGCAGGCTACATAAAAGACATTCTAAAAATTTTTTAGGAAATTTGGAAAGCTTTATTCATTAATGTTCCTAAAAAATGACTATCTTCATACAGAAGACTCTATATCAGAACATGAACAATATACAAACATATTGGATTGTACACTACATAAATTACTTGATAAAGAGTCTACTGTATGAAGATAGTTATTTTTTAGGAACGTTAATGAATAAAGCTTTCCAAAAATATTAAGACATAAACTATTCTGAAAATACCAATTCATTTTCTAGGGAAATTAGCCATAAAGACTATTAACATATGAAGCTGGTTGCGATCCATCAATAAGTTCAGGTTTATACATTATTTGTACATAAGACTGGTATGTATTATCTTCTTCCTTTTATCTGATGTATAAACTATTGAGCCATATTATATGGCTTTATTGATTAAGCCCCAATTGTGAATTTTCACAGCAGGTCCGTCATCAGTCATTACATAATAAATATATATACCTGTCCGGCTGCAGTACTAGTGATATTATATATATATATATATATATATATATATATATATATTAATTTCATCTCATTATCATCCAGTCTATATTAGCAGCAGACACAGTACGGTAGTCCACGGCTGTAGCTACCTCTGTGTCGGCAGTCGATGGTCCATCCATAATTGTATACCACCTACCCGTGGTTTTTTTTTTTCTCTTTCTTCTTGATACATACTACTATAGTAGCTTACTGTAGCAGTCTGCGGTGCTGCTGAGCTGACAGTGTCCAGCAGGTCCGTCATCAGTCATTACATAATAAATATATATACCTGTCCGGCTGCAGTACTAGTGATATTATATATATATATATATATATATATATATATTAATTTCATCTCATTATCATCCAGTCTATATTAGCAGCAGACACAGTACGGTAGTCCACGGCTGTAGCTACCTCTGTGTCGGCAGTCGCTGGTCCATCCATAAGTATACTAGTATCCATCCATCTCCATTGTTTACCTGAGGTGCCTTTTAGTTGTGCCTATTAAAATATGGAGAACAAAAATGTTGAGGTTCGTGCTGAAGCTGCTGCCACTAGTCATGGCCGAGACGATGAAATGCCAGCAACGTCGTCTGCCAAGGCCGATGCCCAATGTCATAGTACAGAGCATGTAAAATCCAAAACACCAAATATCAGTAAAAAAAGGACTCCAAAATCTAAAATAAAATTGTCGGAGGAGAAGCGTAAACTTGCCAATATGCCATTTACCACACGGAGTGGCAAGGAACGGCTGAGGCCCTGGCCTATGTTCATGGCTAGTGGTTCAGCTTCACATGAGGATGGAAGCACTCAGCCTCTTGCTAGAAAAATGAAAAGACTCAAGCTGGCAAAAGCACCGCAAAGAACTGTGCGTTCTTCCAAATCCCAAATCCACAAGGAGAGTCCAATTGTGTCGGTTGCGATGCCTGACCTTCCCAACACTGGACGTGAAGAGCATGCGCCTTCCACCATTTGCACGCCCCCTGCAAGTGCTGGAAGGAGCACCCGCAGTCCAGTTCCTGATAGTCAGATTGAAGATGTCAGTGTTGAAGTACACCAGGATGAGGAGGATATGGGTGTTGCTGGCGCTGGGGAGGAAATTGACAAGGAGGATTCTGATGGTGAGGTGGTTTGTTTAAGTCAGGCACCCGGGGAGACACCTGTTGTCCGTGGGAGGAATAGGGCCGTTGACATGCCTGGTGAAAATACCAAAAAAATCAGCTCTTCGGTGTGGAAGTATTTCAACAGAAATGCGGACAACATTTGTCAAGCCGTGTGTTGCCTTTGTCAAGCTGTAATAAGTAGGGGTAAGGACGTTAACCACCTCGGAACATCCTCCCTTATACGTCACCTGCAGCGCATTCATAATAAGTCAGTGACAAGTTCAAAAACTTTGGGCGACAGCGGAAGCAGTCCACTGACCAGTAAATCCCTTCCTCTTGTAACCAAGCTCACGCAAACCACCCCACCAACTCCCTCAGTGTCAATTTCCTCCTTCCCCAGGAATGCCAATAGTCCTGCAGGCCATGTCACTGGCAATTCTGACGAGTCCTCTCCTGCCTGGGATTCCTCCGATGCATCCTTGCGTGTAACGCCTACTGCTGCTGGCGCTGCTGTTGTTGCTGCTGAGAGTCGATGGTCATCCCAGAGGGGAAGTCGTAAGCCCACTTTTACTACTTCCACCAAGCAATTGACTGTCCAACAGTCCTTTGCGAGGAAGATGAAATATCACAGCAGTCATCCTGTTGCAAAGCGGATAACTGAGGCCTTGACAACTATGTTGGTGTTAGACGTGCGTCCGGTATCCGCCGTTAGTTCACAGGGAACTAGACAATTTCTTGAGGTAGTGTGCCCCTGTTACCAAATACCATCTAGGTTCCACTTCTCTAGGCAGGCGATACCGAGAATGTACACGGACGTCAGAAAAAGACTCACCAGTGTCCTAAAAAATGCAGTTGTACCCAATGTCCACTTAACCACGGACATGTGGACAAGTGGAGCAGGGCAGGGTCAGGACTATATGACTGTGACAGCCCACTGGGTAGATGTATGGACTCCCGCCGCAAGAACAGCAGCGGCGGCACCAGTAGCAGCATCTCGCAAACGCCAACTCTTTCCTAGGCAGGCTACGCTTTGTATCACCGGTTTCCAGAATACGCACACAGCTGAAAACCTCTTATGGCAACTGAGGAAGATCATCGCGGAATGGCTTACCCCAATTGGACTCTCCTGTGGATTTGTGGCATCGGACAACGCCAGCAATATTGTGTGTGCATTAAATATGGGCAAATTCCAGCACGTCCCATGTTTTGCACATACCTTGAATTTGGTGGTGCAGAATTTTTTTAAAAACGACAGGGGCGTGCAAGAGATGCTGTCGGTGGCCAGAAGAATTGCGGGACACTTTCGGCGTACAGGCACCACGTACAGAAGACTGGAGCACCACCAAAAACGCCTGAACCTGCCCTGCCATCATCTGAAGCAAGAAGTGGTAACGAGGTGGAATTCAACCCTCTATATGCTTCAGAGGTTGGAGGAGCAGCAAAAGGCCATTCAAGCCTATACAATTGAGCACGATATAGGAGGTGGAATGTACCTGTCTCAAGCGCAGTGGAGAATGATTTCAACGTTGTGCAAGGTTCTGCAACCTTTTGAACTTGCCACACGTGAAGTCAGTTCAGACACTGCCAGCCTGAGTCAGGTCATTCCCCTCATCAGGCTTTTGCAGAAGAAGCTGGAGGCATTGAAGGAGGAGCTAAAAGGGAGCGATTCCGCTAGGCATGTGGGACTTGTGGATGGAGCCCTTAATTCGCTTAACAAGGATTCACGGGTGGTCAATCTGTTGAAATCAGAGCACTACATTTTGGCCACCGTGCTCGATCCTAGATTTAAAACCTACCTTGGATCTCTCTTTCCGGCAGACACAAGTCTGCTGGGGTTCAAAGACCTGCTGGTGACAAAATTGTCAAGTCAAGCGGAACGCGACCTGTCAACATCTCCTCCTTCACAATCTCCCGCAACTGGGGGTGCGAGGAAAAGGCTCAGAATTCCGAGCCCACCCGCTGGCGGTGATGCAGGGCAGTCTGGAGCGACTGCTGATGCTGACATCTGGTCCGGACTGAAGGACCTGACAACGATTACGGACATGTCGTCTACTGTCACTGCATATGATTCTGTCACCATTGAAAGAATGGTGGAGGATTATATGAGTGACCGCATCCAAGTAGGCACGTCAGACAGTCCGTACTTATACTGGCAGGAAAAAGAGGCAATTTGGAGGCCCTTGCACAAACTGGCTTTATTCTACCTAAGTTGCCCTCCCACAAGTGTGTACTCCGAAAGAGTGTTTAGTGCCGCCGCTCACCTTGTCAGCAATCGGCGTACGAGGTTACTTCCAGAAAATGTGGAGAAGATGATGTTCATTAAAATGAATTATAATCAATTCCTCCGTGGAGACATTGACCAGCAGCAATTGCCTCCACAAAGTACACAGGGAGCTGAGATGGTGGATTCCAGTGGGGACGAATTGATAATCTGTGAGGAGCGGGATGTACACAGTGATATATCGGAGGATGATGATGAGGTGGACATCTTGCCTCTGTAGAGCCAGTTTGTGCAAGGAGAGATTAATTGCTTCTTTTTCGGTGGGGGTCCAAACCAACCCGTCATTTCAGTCACAGTCGTGTGGCAGACCCTGTCACTGAAATGATGGGTTGGTTAAAGTGTGCATGTCCTGTTTATACAACATAAGGGTGGGTGGGAGGGCCCAAGGACAATTCCATCTTGCACCTCTTTTTTCTTTCATTTTTATTTGCGTCATGTGCTGTTTGGGGAGTGTTTTTTGGAAGGGCCATCCTGCGTGACACTGCAGTGCCACTCCTAGATGGGCCAGGTGTTTGTGTCGGCCACTAGGGTCGCTTATCTTACTCACACAGCTACCTCATTGCGCCTCTTTTTTTCTTCTTTGCGTCATGTGCTGTTTGGGGAGTGTTTTTTGGAAGGGCCATCCTGCGTGACACTGCAGTGCCACTCCTAGATGGGCCAGGTGTTTGTGTCGGCCACTAGGGTCGCTTATCTTACTCACACAGCTACCTCATTGCACCTCTTTTTTTCTTCTTTGCGTCATGTGCTGTTTGGGGAGTGTTTTTTGGAAGGGCCATCCTGCGTGACACTGCAGTGCCACTCCTAGATGGGCCAGGTGTTTGTGTCGGCCACTAGGGTCGCTTATCTTACTCACACAGCTACCTCATTGCGCCTCTTTTTTTCTTCTTTGCGTCATGTGCTGTTTGGGGAGTGTTTTTTGGAAGGGCCATCCTGCGTGACACTGCAGTGACACTCCTAGATGGGCCAGGTGTTTGTGTCGGCCACTAGGGTCGCTTATCTTACTCACACAGCTACCTCATTGCGCCTCTTTTTTTCTTCTTTGCGTCATGTGCTGTTTGGGGAGTGTTTTTTGGAAGGGCCATCCTGCGTGACACTGCAGTGCCACTCCTAGATGGGCCAGGTGTTTGTGTCGGCCACTAGGGTCGCTTATCTTACTCACACAGCTACCTCATTGCGCCTCTTTTTTTCTTCTTTGCGTCATGTGCTGTTTGGGGAGTGTTTTTGGAAGGGCCATCCTGCGTGACACTGCAGTGCCACTCCTAGATGGGCCAGGTGTTTGTGTCGGCCACTAGGGTCGCTTAGCTTACTCACACAGCTACCTCATTGCGCCTCTTTTTTTCTTCTTTGCGTCATGTGCTGTTTGGGGAGTGTTTTTTGGAAGGGCCATCCTGCGTGACACTGCAGTGCCACTCTTAGATGGGCCAGGTGTTTGTGTCGGCCACTAGGGTCACTTATCTTACTCACACAGCTACCTCATTGCGCCTCTTTTTTTCTTCTTTGCGTCATGTGCTGTTTGGGGAGTGTTTTTTGGAAGGGCCATCCTGCGTGACACTGCAGTGCCACTCCTAGATGGGCCAGGTGTTTGTGTCGGCCACTAGGGTCGCTTATCTTACTCACACAGCTACCTCATTGCGCCTCTTTTTTTCTTCTTTGCGTCATGTGCTGTTTGGGGAGTGTTTTTTGGAAGGGCCATCCTGCGTGACACTGCAGTGCCACTCCTAGATGGGCCAGGTGTTTGTGTCGGCCACTAGGGTCGCTTAGCTTACTCACACAGCTACCTCATTGCGCCTCTTTTTTTCTTCTTTCCGTCATGTGCTGTTTGGGGAGTGTTTTTTGGAAGGGCCATCCTGCGTGACACTGCAGTGCCACTCCTAGATGGGCCAGGTGTTTGTGTCGGCCACTAGGGTCGCTTATCTTACTCACACAGCTACCTCATTGCGCCTCTTTTTTTCTTCTTTGCGTCATGTGCTGTTTGGGGAGTGTTTTTTGGAAGGGCCATCCTGCGTGACACTGCAGTGCCACTCCTAGATGGGCCAGGTGTTTGTGTCGGCCACTAGGGTCGCTTATCTTACTCACACAGCTACCTCATTGCGCCTCTTTTTTTCTTCTTTGCGTCATGTGCTGTTTGGGGAGTGTTTTTTGGAAGGGCCATCCTGCGTGACACTGCAGTGCCACTCCTAGATGGGCCAGGTGTTTGTGTCGGCCACTAGGGTCGCTTAGCTTAGTCATCCAGCAACCTCGGTGCAAATTTTAGGACTAAAAATAATATTGTGAGGTGTGAGGTGTTCAGAATAGACTGAAAATGAGTGGAAATTATGGTTTTTGAGGTTAATAATACTTTGGGATCAAAATGACCCCCAAATTCTATGATTTAAGCTGTTTTTTAGTGTTTTTTGAAAAAAACACCCGAATCCAAAACACACCCGAATCCGACAAAAAAAATTCGGTGAGGTTTTGCCAAAACGCGGTCGAACCCAAAACACGGCCGCGGAACCGAACCCAAAACCAAAACACAAAACCCGAAAAATTTCAAGTGCACATCTCTAATATACAGTGGTGTATATGTTTCTTCAGGATTCCCTTAATTTATTGGGCATCCGGTATGTATGCTTATTCTATATAACTCCCCATTGCAGTTTGTTAGTACTGTTCCATTATTTAAGTTATTGTATTCTGCCATTTAGATACTATACCCCGGAGAAAGTCCCAGAAGGGTTGAAATGCATTGGGTTTTCCAGGCACTTATCTCTATCTTATGCTGTGTGTTCGAGATATACCGATAAAGAATTGCTTCAGAAATAGAATATAAACCAGATAAGACTTGGAATTTTATTTCTGTGAAACTGTACAGATGCCATTTGTATATTTTATGTACAAAATAAAACTAATAATTGAGTTTTAATAAAATTGTTTTAATGTTAATATGAATTAACAGGATGAACAGAACTACTCACTAGCGCCCTCAGATCTTTATGTATGTATATATTTATATTTATGGAAGCAGTCCTAATGGGGTGCAGTCTGATGAGGGGGTGGGGTCTGTTGAGGATCCCTCCTCATAGGGTCTGATTGTACACAATTGCATCCTTTCATGTGTTTTTTGCTGGAGTTGTGTCTGATATCAAGGCGGATTGGGAACTAAAAGTGGCCCTGTAAAATTTTGTAGAAGTGGCGCGACATGGGCAGCACAAAGGGTATAACATACTGTGTAGCCATGGCAGCATCACTGGATGGCAGATTTGCAGTACTGCAGAGATGGAATAACAGAATAAATGCAGACAATGTAGTGCAATGAGTGTGGTGGGCTGCCTGTCATGTGGGGTGGTGACAGGCAGCCCACCATGTGGGGGGCCACATGACAACACACAAAACAGGCCCAACAGACCAGTCAGCCTACCAGGAATCTTCCTGGTGAGCACTATGGCCGATCCATATATATATATATATATATATATACTGGTGTGGACACAGAGTAACTTTGTGTGATTTCTGAAGGACGCTGAGTGCCGCCGCTGCTATCTTATCTATCTCTCTACATTTGCCACTCTCTAAAGTGGCAATAACTAATGTAGCTCCAGTAGTGTATCCAGCCACCGCAGCTGACACAGACACTGGGCAGTGGGACACCATACGCCAAGAAACTGGTTACCCGCCCAGGCCAGGAGCTGGAGGATGCTGCACACCTGTGCATGCGCAGCATACCAGAGATGGACTGACTGCAGAAGCTGATGGGAAATGTAGTCCACTCAGTGGAGCTCTCTGCACATGGCAGCTGTCTGCTGCACTTTCTGCATGTTTGCTGCCTGATAAAATGCAGTGCAGCAACAGATGGCTTGGTGTCAGGTTCCAATGCACTGGTTGTAGACAAGAGTGTTACCTCCGAGTGTGCTAACTATGGGGGCCACTAGGTGGTGGAGGCACTAGACTGCAGCTTACTCAACCTTCCTTTTAATCCAGCCCTGCCTTTCCTATCATTTGTGCACTTAATACAAAAATTACGTATAACGCAACATCTGAAAATTCATACGTGCATCATTATATATACTTCAATTAAGTAACAATATGATAAATCATATCTGAAAACATATAATAATGTGGTCTTGCTCAAAGCACATAAGCAGCATTCTACAAAAGGTCTTCAAAATAGCAAGACACCAATTAAGACTTAAAATACACCATTAGATAGATTGTTTGAAACATTATTGTTATTTTAAATGTATACATAGAAAAACACATTGTTACAAGAAACAATCACAGTAGAAAACAAATTACAATAAGGCTTTAAAAGATAGTCTTGTCAGAAGAATCACCCAGGTAACAGTTTATTGTGTGATTATTCTTCTCAGACCCCATCCCCATAACTAATAGTTGCTGCTGTAACTGCCACAGACACCACAGTTGTCTGAGCCCTGCAGCTGCTGGAGGAATGGATCAATTATGTAACATTCAAACCAGGTAACTGCCGAGCCAGGCGTCATTTCAGTGATTTAAAAAAAAAAAAATTGTATCCTATTGATCACTCCTGTGGCCTCCGACAGCAGTATAATCTGCCTTCGCTTCAGTGATAATTTATGTAGTATGTTTTTGGAATATAAGTGGTAAAATTATGGTGTATATAAGCAACTTTGTTTTATATTCACTATTATAAACCTATTACATACCTGGAGATAATGTGTTAGACATAACACCTTGACAACACTTTTAATGTAGTCCTTAATGTACTTAGACGTTCATTTGTCATTGCACAATCCAAGCAGAAAATATTCAGCGCCTGGAGCCACAATATGCAGGCTGGAAATTTAATTGAAATCTACAGTAAGCTTTGGAATGTTATAAACATAGTTAAATATAAGCAGAGTTTCTAGGGTGTTTAGTGCAAAATTTCTTGGGTCAAACGGAAGAAAACTTGTACTGGTTTACATCAAAAAAGATTTCTCTTATGTCCTAGAGGATACTGGGGTCCATTTAGTACGACGGGGTATAGACGGATTCACTAGGAGCCATGGGCACTTTAAGAATTTGATAGTGTGGGCTGGCTCCTCCCTCTATGCCCCTCGTACCAGTCTCAGTTTAAAAAATGTGCCCAGTGGAGCCGGTCATGCTGAAGGAAGCTCCTGAAGAGTTTTATGCATCTATTTTCTATGTTTGTTATTTTCAGGCAGTGCTGGTTGGCACCAGCCTGCCTGCTTCTTGGGACTTAGGGGGGTAACAGCCCTACCTCTTGAAGGGTTATGGTCCCGTTCCCCGCTGACAGGACACTGAGCTCCTGAGGGATCTATTCGGAAGCCCCACCACATTGAGCATTCATTCCCGCAGCACGCCGCCACCCTTAACAGAGCCATAAGAGTGGTGAGCATTGAGCTGGCGTCCCGGCTAGTGGGGCACTGGAAATTTTGGTGGCATGAGGGTATGGAGACGTGCGGATTCTACACGGGGCATAATGCGTCTCCAGACACAGTACACAACCGCGTCCCAGTACACTGTACACAGTACCCATACTGGCACAACAGCCTTAAAACGGTTCTTTCCATTTTAAGCACCAGATTCCTCAGCCAGTATAAAAAAAGCAGGAAGACCGCGCGCCATTGAAGGGGCGGGGCTTCACTATGAGAAGATCCAGCAGCTCACTAGCGCCATTTTCCCTCTGAAGTGGACACAGACGCTGACAGGACAGGGACGCGCAGCTCCTCCAGTGTGACTCCATATTACCTCAGCGGTACCAGCGGGTCATAGCAGGGGAGAAGCGACTATTAGTGTACTAAGTCCCCTAACAGGGTACTTAGTCTGCGACCTGGCTAAGCTTGGCATTAGCAATAAGGGTGCGGTGGGGGCTGGCTCCAAACAACTCTGTGTCTCCCTGAAGGGCTCTTTGTGGGTTAATTGTGCTTAACCTTTCCGGGGTGTGTGTGTGTGTGTGTGTGTGTGTGTGTGTGTGTGTGTGTGCTGTCACATTTACATTATGTCAGGCAAAGAGTTTGTCTCTTGTACCACAGAGTGTTCCTCTTCTCCTCTTCACCTGGGGACTCACTACTGGGTACTCAGGGTTCACAGAACAGCGGAGCTGAACCGGAATGGGTTAATTCTCTTAAGGGAATGATCTCAACTCTTTCTAAAAATTGTCCAGCAATGAGAAAGAGACGCAATACTTAAAACAGACTGTGGATGAGTTTATGAACAGAGACTCAATCCAATCCCATTTGTCCACAAAAGCGATCTCTGGCCCATATCCTGTAGTCTGACTTTGATGCTGACAGGTCAGAAATGGAGGAGGGGGAGGTGGACTCAGAGGGGGGGGGGGGGGGAGATACAGCTTTGTCACAGGGAATAGAGGCTCTTAAAGAGGCTATAAGAGATGTTCTGCATAGTCCTGATAAGGTGTCAGAGGAGTGTGAGGAATCTAATTTTAATGTAAAAAAGAAGTCCTCAGTCACTTTTCCTTTGTCAAAGGAGTTTGAAGAACCATGGGTTAATCCTGATAAGAAGTTTCAGATCCCTAAAAGGTTGCTCTCATCTTTTCCTTTTCCTCTGGAGGATAGGAAAAAATGGGAAAATCCACCGATAGTGGACGCATCAGTCTCTAGGCTGTCACGTAAAATTGTATTGCCTGTTTGTGGTGCAGCCTCCCTGAAAGACACGGCTGATCGTAAAATTGAGACTATACTCAAATCATTGTACACAGCTGCGGGGGTGGCTCAAAGACCCACTACTGCATGTGCGTGGATCACTAAAGCCATTTCTGAATAATCAGGTAACCTAATTGAGGGGTTAGATTCCTTATCTATGGGGGATGTTGTCTTACTTCTGCAGCATATACAGGATTCTGCAAACTTTATGGTGGAAGTCATAAAGGAAATAGGCGTGCTTAGTGTACGCACCATCGCTATGGCAGTGTCGGCATGCAGGGGCTTGTGGCTACACCAGTGGACTGCTGACGCGGACTCCAGGAAAGGCGTGGAAGGCCTACCATTCACAGGAGAGGCCTTGCTTGGAGATGAACTAGACAAATGGATCTCCACAGCTACTGCAGGTAAGTCTACGTATCTTCCTTCTGCAGCTCCCCCAATCAAGAAGACTTATTCAGCTTCTAAGTTACAGTTCTTTCAAACGCCCAAGTTCAAGGGCAAATCCAGAGGTGCTACTACGTCCAGCGACACAAGAGGTAAGCCACGCATGCCAACAACTGCAGGTGCTCAGGAACAGAGCCCAGGCTCTGATTCCTCAAAGAATTCAGCATGACGGTGACCGCAATGCCTGGAAGGCTGGCAGATGGGAGTCCGACTACAATTCTTCAGTCAGATCTGGTCAGGTTCGTGACAGGATCCCTGGGTCATAGATCTTATTCCCCAGGGCTACAGACTGGGGTTCCAAAAGCTCCCACCTCACAGATTCTTCAAATCAGGCTTGCCAGTTTCACAAAAGGCAAGTATAACTTTACAGTATGCCATCCAAAAACTGGTACAGACTTTGGTCATTGTTCCAGTTCTACCTCATCTGCTCAACAAGTGGTACTATTCCAGCTTGTTCGTAGTACCGAAACCAGACAGTTCGGTAAGACCGGTTTTGAGCATCAAGTCTTTGAACCTGTACTTACGAGTATTCAAATTCAAGATGGAGTCTCTGAGAGCGGGAATCTCAGGTCTGGAGGAGGGGGAATTCCTAGTGTCTCTGGATATCAAGGATGCGTACCTTCACATTCCGGTCTGGCCGCCTCATCAGGTCTATCTACGGTTTGCACTGCAGGACTGTTACTACCAGTTCCAGGCCTGCCCTTTGGTCTCTCCAAGGCAACGAGGGTTTTCACCAAGGTGATGGCAGAGATTATGTTTCTACTCCGCAAACAGGGAGTGAACATAATTCTGTACCTGTACGATCTCCTGACAAAAGCACCGTCCAGGTAAAGATTGCTGGACAGCATTGGTCTCTCAACCAAACTCCTCCAGGCTCACGTGTGGATTCTGAACCTTTCGAAATCTCACCGGAGCCAACAAGGAGACTCCCATTCCTGCGAATAGTACTGGACACGGAGTCGCAGAAAGTGTTCCTTTCATTGGAAAAGGCATTGGTGATCCAGTCGATGGTTCGGGACGTCCTGAAGCCAGCCCGGGTGTCGGTGCATCTGTGCATTCACCTTCTGGGGAACATGGATGCCTCTTACGAGGCTCTTCAATACAGAAGGTTTCATGCAAGACCTTTCCATATAGATCTGTTGGACAAATGGTCTGGATCGCATCTTCACATGTACCAAAGGATCCATCTGTTGCCAAAAGCCAGAATCTCCCTTCTGTGCTGGCTACAGACTTCTCACCTCATCGAAGGTCGGAGGTTTGGAATTCAGAAATGGATTCTGTTAACCACAGACGCAAGCCTCAGAGGTTGGGGAGCAGTCACTCAGGGGGTGCAGTTTCAAGGAAGATGGTCAAGTCAGGAAGTCGTCCTTCCAATCAACATTCTGGAACTCAGGGCCATATACAATGCCCTTCTGCAGGCCTCACATCTTCTTCAGGGGCCATTCAGGTCCCGTTGGACAATGTAACGGCAGTGACGTACATAAACCGACGGGGCGGAACGAAGAGCAGAGCAGCAATGTCAGAGGTATTAAGAATTATCTTTGCAGAAAGAGACGCTGTGGCGTTGTCAGCGGTCTTCATTCCGGGATTAGACATGATGGCCTCTCGGCTCAACAAGAAGCTCAAACCCGACTATGATCCAAGCCGGGAAGGGGGTACCGTCTAAAAATTACCATCGTATTTGGAAGAAATACATCTCTTGGTGTGAGAGCAGAAATTATTCTGCAGTGGAATTTAATCTGGGACGTTTCCTGCTTTTTCTGCAAGCAGGTGTGGATGTGGGCCCACTAAAAGTATCTGGGCTCATTAAAAGTCCAGATTCGGCCTTGTCCATTTTCTTTAAGAAACAATTGGCTTCTCTCCCTGAGGTCCAAACATTCTTGAAAGGTGTTCTGCACATCCACCCTCCCTTTGTGTCTCCCACAGCACCTTGGGATCTCAACGTGATGGTGCAGTTCCTCCAATCGGACTAGTTTGAACCGTTACAGGAGGTGGACATAACATACCTTACGTCGAAGACCGTCTTGGCTTCAGCAAGACGTGTGTCAGAATTGTCTCATAAAAGTCCCTATTTAATTTTCCATAAGGACAGGGCTGAACTCGGAACTCGTCAGCAATTTCTCCCTAAAGTGGTGTCTGCGTTTCACATCAACCAACCTATTGTGGTTCCGGTTGTCACTGACACTTCTGATACTTCAAAGTCTTTGGATATTGTGAGGGCTTTGAAGGCGTATATGAAGAGAACAGAATAAGATTAGGTGTCCTGCTTCAAAGCAATCTATTGCACGCTGGATCAGGCTTACTATCCAGCATGCTTATTCCATGGCAGGTTTGCATGTCCAAAATCTGTACAGGCCCACTATACTAGGGCGGTGGTTTCTTCCTGGGTGGCTGCCCAGGGTGTCTCGGCTTTACAGCTCTGCCGTGCACTTAATTGGTCAGGTTCGAATTTGACCAAGTAACTGCTTGGTCAGGTATCGAATCTGACCAAGAAGTTACTTGGTCAGGTTCAATACTTTGGCCTCTGAGGACCTTCAGTTTGGTCAATCAGTTCTGCAAGAACCTTAGCACTCTCCCACCCAGTTAGGGAGCTTTGGTACATCCCCATAGTACTAAATGGACCCCAACATTCTTTAGGATGTAAGAGAAAATAGGATATTAATTACCTAGCGGTAAATCCTTTTCTCGTAGTCCGTAGAGGATACTGGGTGCCCGCCCAGTGCTTCGTTCTTCCTGCAATGTTACTTGGTTAAGTAATGTTGGTTCAGCCGTGGCTGTTCCTGTTTCAAGTTTGGTTAGCTTGGCTTTCCTCTTGTTGTGTGTAGGTAGGTGGGACTTCTGGAGGGGATAATCATTATCGTTGGCTTATATCATTAGTACCGTACACACAAACAATATGCACTATCTAAGCCAAAATAGACTGTGTATGCACAGTCTATTTTTTCCAGCGATGGCGATATGATGGAGTGCGCATCATTCATCATTGGTTCTATACACTTGGTACGATATGCACTAGTTTCTCTAATGATATAAACTATTTATCCATATCATTAGCTAGTATCTACCGTGTGTATGTGGCATTAGTGTTTTACAGTAGGTATTTAATCTACTCAAAGTAGCTAAAAAGAAATTAAATATATTGAGCGCAATACAAGGGGTAGTATAAAGTGTTAGAAAGAATTTGCAGCCTTAAGAATTGGAAAGGATTTCCCTTCTTACTAATACTAGAACTTTAGGAATTTGCGTTTCATTGGTGCAACAGAAAATAGTTTAAGTAAGAGAAGATATAGAGGGGGCGGTTAGGAACAGTGGGACAGACACTAAATATAGTAGCTATCAAACGTTTAAGTGTGGATACATTTAATGCCCGTTATACTGTATGTATAGGGTTCACTACGGCTGGCCGGCGGTCGGGCTCCCGGCGACCAGCATACCGGCGCCGGGAGCCTGACCGCCGGCTTACCGACAGTGTGGCGAGCGCAAATGAGCCCCTTGCGGGCTCGCTGCGCTCGCCACGCTACGGGCACGGTGGCGCGCTACGCGCGCCACACTATTTTATTCTCCCTCTATGGGGGTCGTGGACCCCCACGAGGGAATATAAGTGTCGGTATGCCGGCTGTCGGGCTCCCGGCGCCGGTATACTGAGCGCTGGGAGCCCGACCGCCGGCATACAGAAGACCACCCGTATGTATATGCTATTAATTAGTAGAAACAAGTGTTAAAATAAGCCTTCTACAAAGACTTTTCGTTATTGTAGTTAGTTTAACAAACCTAGCCAAGATATTATGTGATCATAAAAGTTATACATATAAAGAAATTTGGAGGTTCAGTTCAATAAAATGGTTTGTAATGTGAGTTAAAAGTCCAGAGACCTGTAATTCCATTATCCAGATCCTTTAGTGACGGATCGGCTCTAGCAATGTGTAAGCATACAATAAAAGGAAGTATATAGCCACCACTATTTCAAAGATTCTTGTTGGTATATCAATACGGAACATGGGGTAATACCGAAATATTGCTGTTTCCCAAATTCCTCTCTGGTGAACTTTTGCAAGATTCCTAATGATGCCTTTCTTGAATGCGGCTTCTTTGCGACCAAAATTCAAAGTTCCATCTACGCTTTTCATCCTTAGTCTGGGCTTCAACAGAGATACCTGATGACAAAGGGGGAGATGTAAAGGGAGGATTTTACAGTGTAGACAGAGATCAGAGCATCTCTGGTGACTAGATCATGAGCTGTGTGACTGTGGTTGCTATTATTATTATCTAGAGATGAGCGGGTTCGGTTTCTCTGAATCCGAACCCGCCAGAACTTCATGTTTTTTTTCACGAGTCCGAGCGACTCGGATCTTCCCGCCTTGCTCGGTTAACCCGAGCGCGCCCGAACGTCATCATGACGCTGTCGGATTCTCGCGAGGCTCGGATTCTATCGCGAGACTCGGATTCTATATAAGGAGCCGCGCGTCGCCGCCATTTTCACACGTGCATTGAGATTGATAGGGAGAGGACGTGGCTGGCGTCCTCTCCGTTTAGACACTTGATTTACTAATTTTGGGGAGCATTAGGAGTACTCAGTAGTGTACAGTGCAGAGTTTTGCTGATAGTGACCAGTGACCACCACTTTTATTTATAATCCGTTCTCTGCCTGAAAAAAGCGATACACAGCACACAGTGACTCAGTCACATACATACCATATCTGTGTGCACTGCTCAGGCTCAGGCCAGTGTGCTGCATCATCTATATATATTATATATCTGTCTGACTGCTCAGCTCACACAGCTTATAATTGTGGGGGAGACTGGGGAGCACTACTGCAGTGCCAGTTATAGGTTATAGCAGGAGCCAGGAGTACATAATATTATATTAAAATTAAACAGTGCACACTTTTGCTGCAGGAGTGCCACTGCCAGTGTGACTAGTGACCAGTGACCTGACCACCAGTATATAATATTAGTAGTATACTATCTCTTTATCAACCAGTCTATATTAGCAGCAGACACAGTACAGTGCGGTAGTTCACGGCTGTGGCTACCTCTGTGTCGGCACTCGGCAGCCCGTCCATAATTGTATATACCAGTGACCTAACCGTGGTTTTTTTTTCTTTCTTTATACATACATACTAGTTACGAGTATACTATCTCTTTATCAACCAGTCTATATATTAGCAGCAGACACAGTACAGTGCGGTAGTTCACGGCTGTGGCTACCTCTGTGTCGGCACTCGGCAGCCCGTCCATAATTGTATATACCAGTGACCTAACCGTGGTTTTTTTTTTCTTTCTTTATACATACATACTAGTTACGAGTATACTATCTCTTTATCAACCAGTCTATATATTAGCAGCAGACACAGTACAGTGCGGTAGTTCACGGCTGTGGCTACCTCTGTGTCGGCACTCGGCAGCCCGTCCATAATTGTATATACCACCTAACCGTGGTTTTTTTTTCTTTCTTTATACATACATACTAGTTACGAGTATACTATCTCTTTATCAACCAGTCTATATATTAGCAGCAGACACAGTACAGTGCGGTAGTTCACGGCTGTGGCTACCTCTGTGCCGGCACTCCGCAGCCCGTCCATAATTGTATATACCAGTGACCTAACCGTGGTTTTTTTTTCTTTCTTTATACATACATACTAGTTACGAGTATACTATCTCTTTATCAACCAGTCTATATATTAGCAGCAGACACAGTACAGTGCGGTAGTTCACGGCTGTGGCTACCTCTGTGTCGGCACTCGGCAGCCCGTCCATAATTGTATATACCAGTGACCTAACCGTGGTTTTTTTTTCTTTCTTTATACATACATACTAGTTACGAGTATACTATCTCTTTATCAACCAGTCTATATATTAGCAGCAGACACAGTACAGTGCGGTAGTTCACGGCTGTGGCTACCTCTGTGTCGGCACTCGGCAGCCCGTCCATAATTGTATATACCAGTGACCTAACCGTGGTTTTTTTTTCTTTCTTTATACATACATACTAGTTACGAGTATACTATCTCTTTATCAACCAGTCTATATATTAGCAGCAGACACAGTACAGTGCGGTAGTTCACGGCTGTGGCTACCTCTGTGTCGGCACTCGGCAGCCCGTCCATAATTGTATATACCAGTGACCTAACCGTGTTTTTTTTTTCTTTCTTTATACATACATACTAGTTACGAGTATACTATCTCTTTATCAACCAGTCTATATATTAGCAGCAGACACAGTACAGTGCGGTAGTTCACGGCTGTGGCTACCTCTGTGTCGGCACTCGGCAGCCCGTCCATAATTGTATATACCAGTGACCTAACCGTGGTTTTTTTTTCTTTCTTTATACATACATACTAGTTACGAGTATACTATCTCTTTATCAACCAGTCTATATATTAGCAGCAGACACAGTACAGTGCGGTAGTTCACGGCTGTGGCTACCTCTGTGTCGGCACTCGGCAGCCCGTCCATAATTGTATATACCAGTGACCTAACCGTGGTTTTTTTTTCTTTCTTTATACATACATACTAGTTACGAGTATACTATCTCTTTATCAACCAGTCTATATATTAGCAGCAGACACAGTACAGTGCGGTAGTTCACGGCTGTGGCTACCTCTGTGTCGGCACTCGGCAGCCCGTCCATAATTGTATATACCAGTGACCTAACCGTGGTTTTTTTTTCTTTCTTTATACATACATACTAGTTACGAGTATACTATCTCTTTATCAACCAGTCTATATATTAGCAGCAGACACAGTACAGTGCGGTAGTTCACGGCTGTGGCTACCTCTGTGTCGGCACTCGGCAGCCCGTCCATAATTGTATATACCAGTGACCTAACCGTGGTTTTTTTTTCTTTCTTTATACATACATACTAGTTACGAGTATACTATCTCTTTATCAACCAGTCTATATATTAGCAGCAGACACAGTACAGTGCGGTAGTTCACAGCTGTGGCTACCTCTGTGTCGGCACTCGGCAGCCCGTCCATAATTGTATATACCACCTAACCGTGGTTTTTTTTTCTTTCTTTATACATACATACTAGTTACGAGTATACTATCTCTTTATCAACCAGTCTATATATTAGCAGCAGACACAGTACAGTGCGGTAGTTCACGGCTGTGGCTACCTCTGTGTCGGCACTCGGCAGCCCGTCCATAATTGTATATACCACCTAACCGTGGTTTTTTTTTCTTTCTTTATACATACATACTAGTTACGAGTATACTATCTCTTTATCAACCAGTCTATATATTAGCAGCAGACACAGTACAGTGCGGTAGTTCACGGCTGTGGCTACCTCTGTGTCGGCACTCGGCAGCCCGTCCATAATTGTATATACCACCTAACCGTGGTTTTTTTTTCTTTCTTTATACATACATACTAGTTACGAGTATACTATCTCTTTATCAACCAGTCTATATATTAGCAGCAGACACAGTACAGTGCGGTAGTTCACGGCTGTGGCTACCTCTGTGTCGGCACTCGGCAGCCCGTCCATAATTGTATACTAGTATCCAATCCATCCATCTCCATTGTTTACCTGAGGTGCCTTTTAGTTGTGCCTATTAAAATATGGAGAACAAAAATGTTGAGGTTCCAAAATTAGGGAAAGATCAAGATCCACTTCCACCTCGTGCTGAAGCTGCTGCCACTAGTCATGGCCGAGACGATGAAATGCCAGCAACGTCGTCTGCCAAGGCCGATGCCCAATGGCATAGTACAGAGCATGTCAAAACCAAAACACCAAATATCAGTAAAAAAAGGACTCCAAAACCTAAAATAAAATTGTCGGAGGAGAAGCGTAAACTTGCCAATATGCCATTTACCACACGGAGTGGCAAGGAACGGCTGAGGCCCTGGCCTATGTTCATGGCTAGTGGTTCAGCTTCACATGAGGATGGAAGCACTCAGCCTCTCGCTAGAAAACTGAAAAGACTCAAGCTGGCAAAAGCACCGCAAAGAACTGTGCGTTCTTTGAAATCCCAAATCCACAAGGAGAGTCCAATTGTGTCGGTTGCGATGCCTGACCTTCCCAACACTGGACGTGAAGAGCATGCGCCTTCCACCATTTGCACGCCCCCTGCAAGTGCTGGAAGGAGCACCCGCAGTCCAGTTCCTGATAGTCAGATTGAAGATGTCAGTGTTGAAGTACACCAGGATGAGGAGGATATGGGTGTTGCTGGCGCTGGGGAGGAAATTGACCAGGAGGATTCTGATGGTGAGGTGGTTTGTTTAAGTCAGGCACCCGGGGAGACACCTGTTGTCCGTGGGAGGAATATGGCCGTTGACATGCCAGGTGAAAATACCAAAAAAATCAGCTCTTCGGTGTGGAGGTATTTCACCAGAAATGCGGACAACAGGTGTAAAGCCGTGTGTTCCCTTTGTCAAGCTGTAATAAGTAGGGGTAAGGACGTTAACCACCTCGGAACATCCTCCCTTATACGTCACCTGCAGCGCATTCATAATAAGTCAGTGACAAGTTCAAAAACTTTGGGTGACAGCGGAAGCAGTCCACTGACCAGTAAATCCCTTCCTCTTGTAACCAAGCTCACGCAAACCACCCCACCAACTCCCTCAGTGTCAATTTCCTCCTTCCCCAGGAATGCCAATAGTCCTGCAGGCCATGTCACTGGCAAGTCTGACGAGTCCTCTGCTGCCTGGGATTCCTCCGATGCATCCTTGCGTGTAACGCCTACTGCTGCTGGCGCTGCTGTTGTTGCCGCTGGGAGTCGATGGTCATCCCAGAGGGGAAGTCGTAAGCCCACTTGTACTACTTCCAGTAAGCAATTGACTGTTCAACAGTCCTTTGCGAGGAAGATGAAATATCACAGCAGTCATCCTACTGCAAAGCGGATAACTGAGTCCTTGACAACTATGTTGGTGTTAGACGTGCGTCCGGTATCCGCCGTTAGTTCACAGGGAACTAGACAATTTATTGAGGCAGTGTGCCCCCGTTACCAAATACCATCTAGGTTCCACTTCTCTAGGCAGGCGATACCGAGAATGTACACGGACGTCAGAAAAAGACTCACCAGTCTCCTAAAAAATGCAGTTGTACCCAATGTCCACTTAACCACGGACATGTGGACAAGTGGAGCAGGGCAGGGTCAGGACTATATGACTGTGACAGCCCACTGGGTAGATGTATGGACTCCCGCCGCAAGAACAGCAGCGGCGGCACCAGTAGCAGCATCTCGCAAACGCCAACTCTTTCCTAGGCAGGCTACGCTTTGTATCACCGCTTTCCAGAATACGCACACAGCTGAAAACCTCTTACGGCAACTGAGGAAGATCATCGCGGAATGGCTTACCCCAATTGGACTCTCCTGTGGATTTGTGGCATCGGACAACGCCAGCAATATTGTGTGTGCATTAAATATGGGCAAATTCCAGCACGTCCCATGTTTTGCACATACCTTGAATTTGGTGGTGCAGAATTTTTTTAAAAACGACAGGGGCGTGCAAGAGATGCTGTCGGTGGCCAGAAAAATTGCGGGACACTTTCGGCGTACAGGCACCACGTACAGAAGACTGGAGCACCACCAAAAACTACTGAACCTGCCCTGCCATCATCTGAAGCAAGAAGTGGTAACGAGGTGGAATTCAACCCTCTATATGCTTCAGAGGTTGGAGGAGCAGCAAAAGGCCATTCAAGCCTATACAATTGAGCACGATATAGGAGATGGAATGCACCTGTCTCAAGTGCAGTGGAGAATGATTTCAACGTTGTGCAAGGTTCTGATGCCCTTTGAACTTGCCACACGTGAAGTCAGTTCAGACACTGCCAGCCTGAGTCAGGTCATTCCCCTCATCAGGCTTTTGCAGAAGAAGCTGGAGGCATTGAAGAAGGAGCTAAAAGGGAGCGATTCCGCTAGGCATGTGGGACTTGTGGATGCAGCCCTTAATTCGCTTAACAAGGATTCACGGGTGGTCAATCTGTTGAAATCAGAGCACTACATTTTGGCCACCGTGCTCGATCCTAGATTTAAAGCCTACCTTGGATCTCTCTTTCCGGCAGACACAGGTCTGCTGGGGTTGAAAGACCTGCTGGTGACAAAATTGTCAAGTCAAGCGGAACGCGACCTGTCAACATCTCCTCCTTCACATTCTCCCGCAACTGGGGGTGCGAGGAAAAGGCTCAGAATTCCGAGCCCACCCGCTGGCGGTGATGCAGGGCAGTCTGGAGCGACTGCTGATGCTGACATCTGGTCCGGACTGAAGGACCTGACAACGATTACGGACATGTCGTCTACTGTCACTGCATATGATTCTCTCAACATTGATAGAATGGTGGAGGATTATATGAGTGACCGCATCCAAGTAGGCACATCACACAGTCCGTACTTATACTGGCAGGAAAAAGAGGCAATTTGGAGGCCCTTGCACAAACTGGCTTTATTCTACCTAAGTTGCCCTCCCACAAGTGTGTACTCCGAAAGAGTGTTTAGTGCCGCCGCTCACCTTGTCAGCAATCGGCGTACGAGGTTACATCCAGAAAATGTGGAGAAGATGATGTTCATTAAAATGAATTATAATCAATTCCTCCGCGGAGACATTGACCAGCAGCAATTGCCTCCACAAAGTACACAGGGAGCTGAGATGGTGGATTCCAGTGGGGACGAATTGATAATCTGTGAGGAGGGGGATGTACACGGTGATATATCGGAGGGTGAAGATGAGGTGGACATCTTGCCTCTGTAGAGCCAGTTTGTGCAAGGAGAGATTAATTGCTTCTTTTTTGGGGGGGGTCCAAACCAACCCGTCATATCAGTCACAGTCGTGTGGCAGACCCTGTCACTGAAATGATGGGTTGGTTAAAGTGTGCATGTCCTGTTTTGTTTATACAACATAAGGGTGGGTGGGAGGGCCCAAGGATAATTCCATCTTGCACCTCTTTTTTCTTTTCTTTTTCTTTGCATCATGTGCTGATTGGGGAGGGTTTTTTGGAAGGGACATCCTGCGTGACACTGCAGTGCCACTCCTAGATGGGCCCGGTGTTTGTGTCGGCCACTAGGGTCGCTAATCTTACTCACACAGCTACCTCATTGCGCCTCTTTTTTTCTTTGCGTCATGTGCTGTTTGGGGAGGGTTTTTTGGAAGGGACATCCTGCGTGACACTGCAGTGCCACTCCTAGATGTGCCCGGTGTTTGTGTCGGCCACTAGGGTCGCTAATCTTACTCACACAGCTACCTCATTGCGCCTCTTTTTTTCTTTGCGTCATGTGCTGTTTGGGGAGGGTTTTTTGGAAGGGACATCCTGCGTGACACTGCAGTGCCACTCCTAGATGGGCCCGGTGTTTGTGTCGGCCACTAGGGTCGCTAATCTTACTCACACAGTCAGCTACCTCATTGCGCCTCTTTTTTTCTTTGCGTCATGTGCTGTTTGGGGAGGGTTTTTTGGAAGGGCCATCCTGCGTGACACTGCAGTGCCACTCCTAGATGGGCCCGGTGTTTGTGTCGGCCACTAGGGTCGCTAATCTTACTCACACAGCTACCTCATTGCGCCTCTTTTTTTCTTTGCGTCATGTGCTGTTTGGGGAGGGTTTTTTGGAAGGGACATCCTGCGTGACACTGCAGTGCCACTCCTAGATGGGCCCGGTGTTTGTGTCGGCCACTAGGGTCGCTTATCTTACTCACACAGCGACCTCGGTGCAAATTTTAGGACTAAAAATAATATTGTGAGGTGTGAGGTATTCAGAATAGACTGAAAATGAGTGTAAATTATGGTTTTTGAGGTTAATAATACTTTGGGATCAAAATGACCCCCAAATTCTATGATTTAAGCAGTTTTTTAGTGTTTTTGGAAAAAAACACCCGAATCCAAAACACACCCGAATCCGACAAAAATAATTCGGTGAGGTTTTGCCAAAACGCGTTCGAACCCAAAACACGGCCGCGGAACCGAACCCAAAACCAAAACACAAAACCGAAAAATTTCAGGCGCTCATCTCTATTATCCTTTATTTATATGGAGCCACAAGGGATCCGCAGCACCCAATTACACAGTACATAAGCAAATAATCAAAAGGAAAACAGTGACTTAAGGTCCATACACACTTAACGATAAAATGAGCGACGTTGCTCATTTTCCCCCTCTCTGAGCGACGTCGCTCATTTTATCATCAAGTGTGTATGCCACCAGCGACGACTGATGCGCGGCCTCGCGGGACTGCAACGATCGTCACTGTCGGTAGGGCATGCATGCAGGATCTGGACTGTCGTCCATGACCTGCATGCAGGGCTGGCATGGGCATGATGTCACTGAACGATATGAGCGGCCCGGGAGGGGGAATCATTAGACGATGTCCCTCACAGAGCGACATCGTCTAATGTGTATGGGCCTTAACAGTTGAAGACAATATAGGACAAGTACAGGAGAAATAAACATAGCTACATCAGCAGATGACACTGAAATAAGTATCAGGTGGCAGAAAACCGTGTGATTTGGTCCAGTTGAAGATTATTAAAGTAAGAAAAGGATAATCGATAATCATACAAACACTACAATCCCTAGGTCTTCAGGATACAGCCCTTTCTTGGTTCTCATCCTACCTATCTAATCGCTCTTTCAGTGTTCACTTCTCTGATTCTACCTCCTCTTCTCTACCTCTATCAGTTGGAGTACCGCAAGGCTCAGTCTTAGGTCCTCTGCTTTTCTCAATCTATACCTCCTCTCTTGGTAAACTAATCAGCTCCTTTGGATTTCAGTATCATTTGTATGCTGATGATACTCAAATCTACCTATCCTCCCCAGATTTGTCACCACCAGTATTGGCTCGTGTCACTGGATGCCTGTCTGCCATTTCATCTTAGATGTCATCTCGCCACCTCAAACTCAACATTTCCAAAACCGAATTAATTATTTTCCCACCAGCTAAGAGTAGTTACCAACCTGATATCTCTATAACTGTTGACAATGCAACTATCCACCCCACCCCACAGGCTCGTTGCCTAGGTGTCACCCTTGACTCTGAACTGTCCTTTGTTCCACACATTCAATCTGTCTCTAAATCATGTTACATGCACCTTAAAAACATATCCAAAATACGCCCTTATCTTACACAAGACACTGCAAAAACTCTAATCCAGGCATGTCCAAACTGCGGCCCTCCAGCTGTTGAGAAACTACACATCCCAGCATGCCCTGACACAACTTTAGCATTCTCTGACAGCAAAACTGTGTCAGGGCATGCTGGGATATGTAGTTTCACAACAGCTGGAGGGCCGCAGTTTGGACATGCCTGCTCTAATCCATGCACTCATCATCTCCCGCATTGATTATTGTAATAGTCTCCTTACTGGTCTTCCCAAACATAGGCTATCACCACTGCAATCCATTTTAAATGCAGCTGCGAGGAAAATATTCCTCGCCAGACGTTCTTCATCTGCTGATCCGCTCTCTCAGTCCCTCCATTGGTTACCGGTATTCTACCGTGTCAAATATAAAATACTTTTACTTACATACAAGGCTATTAACCAAACTGCACCATCATACATCTCCTCACTCATCTCAAAATATCTCCCTATCAGACCTCTCCGCTCTGCACAAGATCTGCGTCTCTCATCCACATGTATTACCTGTTCCCACTCAAAATTACAGGACTTTACCCGGGCTTCACCCACTCTGTGGAATGCACTCCCACTCACAATAAGACTCTCCTCTAGTCTCCAAACCTTTAAACGTTCTCTGAAAACTCATCTCTTCAGACAAGCCTACCAAATTTCAGACCCACACACATAACCTTCACAGCTTCCCTATCAAGTTACATCCCCTCTGTACAGTCCACATAAACTCACATTTTGTCTTCCAACATTGCTGTGTGATCATATCATATACAACCCATTAAGAACCTAGCAACCTGGGGAACCATTATGTGACAAGTAGCATCTATCCTTGTGTATCAATGCCTATTTCCCTATAGATTGTAAGCTTGCGAGCAGGGCCTTCCTACCTCTGTCTGTCTGTCTGTCTGTCTTTGCCCAGTTTTGTTCTATAATTGTTGTTCTAATTGTAAAGCGCAACGGAATATGCTGCGCTATATAAGAAACTGCTAATAAATAAATAAATAAAATAATCACATGAGGGAAGAGGGCCCTACTCATGAGGGTAGTCACATAGCATTATGGAAACACTGCAAAATTACAGGTCACTGCAAACAACATGAAGAAAATTGTAATCACAAAGCTCTTTCTTTTAGCCTACCACCTTGATTTATGTTATAAAATATCTTTCTTAGGTATGCTTAAAGAAATGAATGAGGTCCGTTGCAAGAATTGTTCAAAATGTTTCAGATACACTTCTGGAGGCTGTACAAAGTTATATTTTGAACCAATAATGCTTAAGCACTGAGGCATGGTTTCATAGGGTTTAGTACAATGTGCACACATGTACTTTAAAATAGAAAATAAAAGAAATGTACAATTTGTTTCTGTGGCCTACAGGACATTTGTGCACATAGCACCATCTCGTTGAATGAGCCCCTGTTTCTTATATTGCATTTTAATTTACATGAAAAATCAATTTGGCAGTAACTGTTGATAGTTAAAAATGCAACTTTTCAGAAAATATATAGAGAATGAGATTATATTTGCTAGAAATCCTATGCCATTGTGAACACCAAAGAAAATGCTCAATGGGGGATCATTTCAGGGATGTTTTTCATTTCACCAAATCCCCATTTAAACCCTGCCTATTGGTCAGGTAACCCTGATCAGACCCTGCTTCTTACATTGGGGGTAATTCCAAGTTGATCGCAGAATGAATTTTTTTTAGCAGTTGGGCAAATCCATGTGCACTGCAGGGGAGGCAGATATAACATGTGCAGAGAGAGTTAGATTTGGGTGGGTTATTTTGTTTCTGTGCAGGGTAAATACTGGCTGCTTTATTTCTACACTGCAAATTTGATTGCAGATTGAACACACCCCACCCAAATCTAACTCTCTCTGCACATGTTAAATCTGTCTCCCCTATAGTGCACATGGTTTTGTCCAATTGCTACCAAAATTCCTGCTTCGATCAACTTGGAATTACCCCCATTATCTCTCAGTCGCTATTTCCTGCTTGTTTTTGTTCTCACATCCAGGGCTGTCACAACCAATGGCTATTAGGCACTTAAAACACTGAGGGCGAGATGTACTAAGCCTTGAAAAGTGATAATTTCACTGGGATAAAGCACCAGCCAATCAGCTCTTAACTTCCATGTCACAAGCTGTGTTTGAAAAATGACAGTTAGGAGCTGTTTGGCTGGTACTTTATCTCAGTGAAATTATCACTTTTCAAGTTTTAGTACATCCCTCCCTCAGTAACCTAATGACACTCATTCAGTGCTTTTAATGTGCCCATGGGGAGACATGGAGCAATGGCAACTGCTAGCATTTATGAATGGCGACTGCTGCATCTCAGTTTCAGTGGTAGGCTGGGTAAGTGTTGTTAGGCTAAGAAGCAACACCCTAGTGCAACACCCTCAGTCTTAGTAGCAGAAGATGTCACCTCCACCCAATACCTGGGTCTGCTTCCCAGGTCACTGGAAATGGTTATTTTTTTGGGAACACTTTCACACTGAGCTGCAGCCTGGGTCTACATGCAATTACCTGGGTTATTGTGGGGGTTCCAAAGGGGTATAACATACATCAGTGGGCATGTCATTATCCTAATAAAATCTTTAACTTAACATATCTGTATATCCTGGGATACTCTATGTGGCTGTCAACATGCCAATAATTTTATAAAACAAATGTGTTTCTATAATCTAGGATTACAATTGGGTAAATATAGGTGAATGATAAATTAAAAAACCCAAAAAAGTGTGGACCATTGTGAAACACACCTATGAAAACCCCCAGTGACACCCATTCAGCTGCAAGCAGAGATTCCACTGAAATATGTATGACTAGCCAGTGGTTGTTTAAACTACCACTGAGGAAGTCTGTCAGGACAGTGGTTTGGGGATACTTACTACTGGATATCGCTGGAATAACCTGGACAGAGGACTTTCTTCTTGTGTTGTGATACTCACAAAAGGCTCTCACATAAGGTCTATATTTTTATTGTTCATGTATGGGTATTGTATTATGTTATCATTCTTAAAGTTAGATTTCTTTATACAATATCATACTATTATGATTCCAGAGGTACATGAGACATGCTAATAAATTTGGAGGTGTCACCCATATTGAAGTCAATTGTGACACCCAGAGATCAATTTCTTAAAGCTCTTTGAAGTTTTTTTGAGGTACATAAAATCATTTCAGCAGGGGCGTAGCCAGAACTTTGTGGACCCCATAGCAACATTTTGAAGGGGCCCCGTCCCAATGCTTCTAGAGAGACACTTCTCTGCAGCCCTATAATAGTGCCCTAGTTCATTTTCTGAACCATAGTAGAGACATATGTAATGTTATGCCCCATAGTAGTACCCTAGTCTCTTTTATGAATTGTAGTAGTGCTTAAGTTCACCCTATGCCACATTTCAGAGCCGCCAGTACACATTATGCCGCACAGTACCCCCAATTCACATTATGATATATAGTGCTCCCCGTTCATATTGTGCCTCATTACAGTTAGTGATGAGCGGGTTCGGTTCCTCGGAATCCGAACCCCCCCGAACTTCAGCCTTTTTACACGGATCCGAGGCAGACTCGGATCTTCCCGCCTTGCTCGGCTAACCCGAGCGCGCCCGAACGTCATCATCCCGCTGTCGGATTCTCGCGAGGCTCGTATTCTATCGCGAGACTCGGATTCTATATAAGGAGCCGCGCGTCGCCGCCATTTTCACACGTGCATTGAGATTCATAGGGAGAGGACGTGGCTGGCGTCCTCTCCATTTAGATTAGAAGAGAGAGAGTGAGAGTGAGACACTTGATTTACTGGAGCTTAGGAGTACTCAGAGAGTGCAGAGTTTACTAGTGACTGACCAGTGACCACCAGTGCAGTTTTATTATATTATTATTTAATATAATCCGTTCTCTGCCTGAAAAAAAACCATACACAGTGACACAGTAACAGTATACCATATCTGTGCTCAGCCTCAGTGTGCTGCATCATCTATGTATATCTGATTGTGCTGAGTGCTCAGTGCTCACACAGCTTAATTGTGGGGGAAACTGGGGAGCAGTAGCAGGAGTACATATTATTTAACAGTGCACACTTTTGCTGCCAGAGTGCCACTGCCAGTGTGACTGACCAGTGACCACTGTCTGACCACCAGTATATTGTGATTGTCTGCCTGAAAAAGTTAAACACTCGTCGTGTGGTGTTTTTATTCTATAAACGCATTCTGCTGACAGTGTCCAGCAGGTCCGTCATTAATTATATAATATATACCTGTCCGGCTGCAGTAGTGATATATATATATATTTTTTATATCATTATCATCCAGTCTATATTAGCAGCAGACGCAGTACGGTAGTCCACGGCTGTAGCTACCTCTGTGTCGGCAGTCGCTCGTCCATCCATAATTGTATACCACCTACCTGTGGTGTTTTTTTTTCTTTCTATCTTCTTGATACTAGTAGCTTACTTTAGGAGTCTGCAGTGCTGACAGTGTCCAGCAGGTCCGTCATTATAATATATACCTGTCCGGCTGCAGTAGTGATATATATATATTTTTTACATCATTATCATCCAGTCTATATTAGCAGCAGACGCAGTACGGTAGTCCACGGCTGTAGCTACCTCTGTGTCAGCAGTCGCTCGTCCATCCATAATTGTATACCACCTACCTGTGGTGTTTTTTTTTTCTTCTATCTTCTTGATACTACTAGTAGCTTACTTTAGGAGTCTGCAGTGCTGCTGACAGTGTCCAGCAGGTCCGTCATTATATAATATATACCTGTCCGGCTGCAGTAGTGATATATATATATTTTTTATATCATTATCATCCAGTCTATATTAGCAGCAGACGCAGTACGGTAGTCCACGGCTGTAGCTACCTCTGTGTCGGCAGTCGCTCGTCCATCCATAATTGTATACCACCTACCTGTGGTGTTTTTTTTCCTTCTATCTTCTTGATACTAGTAGCTTACTTTAGGAGTCTGCAGTGCTGACAGTGTCCAGCAGGTCCGTCATTATATAATATATACCTGTCCGGCTGCAGTAGTGATATATATATATTTTTTATATCATTATCATCCAGTTTATATTAGCAGCAGACGCAGTACGGTAGTCCACGGCTGTAGCTACCTCTGTGTCGGCAGTCGCTCGTCCATCCATAATTGTATACCACCTACCTGTGGTGTTTTTTTTTCTATCTTCTTGATACTAGTAGCTTACTTTAGGAGTCTGCAGTGCTGACAGTGTCCAGCAGGTCCGTCATTATATAATATATACCTGTCTGGCTGCAGTAGTGATATATATATATTTTTTATATCATTATCATCCAGTCTATATTAGCAGCAGACGCAGTACGGTAGTCCACGGCTGTAGCTACCTCTGTGTCGGCAGTCGCTCGTCCATCCATAATTGTATACCACCTACCTGTGGTGTTTTTTTTTCTTTCTATCTTCTTGATACTACTAGTAGCTTACTTTAGGAGTCTGCAGTGCTGCTGACAGTGTCCAGCAGGTCCGTCATTATATAATATATACCTGTCCGGCTGCAGTAGTGATATATATATATTTTTTATATCATTATCATCCAGTCTATATTAGCAGCAGACGCAGTACGGTAGTCCACGGCTGTAGCTACCTCTGTGTCGGCAGTCGCTCGTCCATCCATAATTGTATACCACCTACCTGTGGTGTTTTTTTTTTTTCTATCTTCTTGATACTAGTAGCTTACTTTAGGAGTCTGCAGTGCTGACAGTGTCCAGCAGGTCCGTCATTATATAATATATACCTGTCCGGCTGCAGTAGTGATATATATATATTTTTTATATCATTATCATCCAGTCTATATTAGCAGCAGACACAGTACGGTAGTCCACGGCTGTAGCTACCTCTGTGTCGGCAGTCGCTCGTCCATCCATAATTGTATACCACCTACCTGTGGTGTTTTTTTTTTTTCTATCTTCTTGATACTAGTAGCTTACTTTAGGAGTCTGCAGTGCTGACAGTGTCCAGCAGGTCCGTCATTATATAATATATACCTGTCCGGCTGCAGTAGTGATATATATATATATTTTATATCATTATCATCCAGTCTATATTAGCAGCAGACGCAGTACGGTAGTCCACGGCTGTAGCTACCTCTGTGTCGGCAGTCGCTCGTCCATCCATAAGTATACTAGTATCCATCCATCTCCATTGTTTACCTGAGGTGCCTTTTAGTTGTGCCTATTAAAATATGGAGAACAAATATGTTGAGGTTCCAAAAATAGGGAAAGATCAAGATCGACTTCCACCTCGTGCTGAAGCTGCTGCCACTAGTCATGGCCGAGACGATGAAATGCCAGCAACGTCGTCTGCCAAGGCCGATGCCCAATGTCATAGTACAGAGCATGTAAAATCCAAAACACCAAATATCAGTAAAAAAAGGACTCAAAAATCTAAAATAAAATTGTCGGAGGAGAAGCGTAAACTTGCCAATATGCCATTTACCACACGGAGTGGCAAGGAACGGCTGAGGCCCTGGCCTATGTTCATGGCTAGTGGTTCAGCTTCACATGAGGATGGAAGCACTCAGCCTCTCGCTAGAAAAATGAAAAGACTCAAGCTGGCAAAAGCACAGCAAAGAACTGTGCGTTCTTCGAAATCACAAATCCACAAGGAGAGTCCAATTGTGTCGTTTGCGATGCCTGACCTTCCCAACACTGGACGTGAAGAGCATGCGCCTTCCACCATTTGCACGCCCCCTGCAAGTGCTGGAAGGAGCACCCGCAGTCCAGTTCCTGATAGTCAGATTGAAGATGTCAGTGTTGAAGTACACCAGGATGAGGAGGATATGGGTGTTGCTGGCGCTGGGGAGGAAATTGACCAGGAGGATTCTGATGGTGAGGTGGTTTGTTTAAGTCAGGCACCCGGGGAGACACCTGTTGTCCGTGGGAGGAATAGGGCCATTGACATGCCTGGTGAAAATACCAAAAAAATCAGCTCTTTGGTGTGGAAGTATTTCAACAGAAATGCGGACAACATTTGTCAAGCCGTGTGTTGCCTTTGTCAAGCTGTTATAAGTAGGGGTAAGGACGTTAACCACCTCGGAACATCCTCCCTTATACGTCACCTGCAGCGCATTCATCTTAAGTCAGTGACAAGTTCAAAAACTTTGGGCGACAGCGGAAGCAGTCCACTGACAAGTAAATCCCTTCCTCTTGTAACCAAGCTCACGCAAACCACCCCACCAACTCCCTCAGTGTCAATTTCCTCCTTCCACAGGAATGCCAATAGTCATGCAGGCCATGTCACTGGCAATTCTGACGAGTCCTCTCCTGCCTGGGATTCCTCCGATGCATCCTTGCGTGTAACGCCTACTGCTGCTGGCGCTGCTGTTGTTGCTGCTGGGAGTCGATGGTCATCCCAGAGGGGAAGTCGTACTCGTAAGACCACTTTTACTACTTCCACCAAGCAATTGACTGTCCAACAGTCCTTTGCGAGGAAGATGAAATATCACAGCAGTCATCCTGCTGCAAAGCGGATAACTGAGGCCTTGGCATCCTGGGCGGTGAGAAACGTGGTTCCGGTATCCATCATTACTGCAGAGCCAACTAGAGACTTGTTGGAGGTACTGTGTCCCCGGTACCAAATACCATCTAGGTTCCATTTCTCTAGGCAGGCGATACCGAAAATGTACACAGACCTCAGAAAAAGACTCACCAGTGTCCTAAAAAATGCAGTTGTACCCAATGTCCACTTAACCACGGACATGTGGACAAGTGGAGCAGGGCAGGCTCAGGACTATATGACTGTGACAGCCCACTGGGTAAATGTATGGACTCCCGCCGCAAGAACAGCAGCGGCGGCACCAGTAGCAGCATCTCACAAACGCCAACTCTTTCCTAGGCAGGCTACACTTTGTATCACCGCTTTCCAGAATACGCACACAGCTAAAAACCTCTTACGGCAACTGAGGAAGATCATCGCAGAATGGCTTACCCCAATTGGACTCTCCTGTGGATTTGTGGCATCGGACAACGCCAGCAATATTGTGTGTGCATTAAATCTGGGCAAATTCCAGCACGTCCCATGTTTTGCACATACCTTGAATTTGGTGGTGCAGAATTATTTAAAAAACGAGAGGGGCGTGCAAGAGATGCTGTCGGTGGCCAGAAGAATTGTGGGACACTTTCGGCGTACAGGCACCACGTACAGAAGACTGGAGCACCACCAAAAACGCCTGAACCTGCCCTGCCATCATCTGAAGCAAGAAGTGGTAACGAGGTGGAATTCAACCCTCTATATGCTTCAGAGGTTGGAGGAGCAGCAAAAGGCCATTCAAGCCTATACAACTGAGCACGATATAGGAGGTGGAATGCACCTGTCTCAAGCGCAGTGGAGAATGATTTCAACGTTGTGCAAGGTTCTGCAACCTTTTGAACTTGCCACACGTGAAGTCAGTTCAGACACTGCCAGCCTGAGTCAGGTCATTCCCCTCATCAGGCTTTTGCAGAAGAAGCTGGAGACATTGAAGGAGGAGCTAACACAGAGCGATTCCGCTAGGCATGTGGGACTTGTGGATGGAGCCCTTAATTCGCTTAACAAGGATTCACGGGTGGTCAATCTGTTGAAATCAGAGCACTACATTTTGGCCACCGTGCTCGATCCTAGATTTAAAACCTACCTTGGATCTCTCTTTCCGGCAGACACAAGTCTGCTGGGGTTCAAAGAACTGCTGGTGACAAAATTGTCAAGTCAAGCGGAACGCGACCTGTCAACATCTCCTCCTTCACATTCTCCCGCAACTGGGGGTGCGAGGAAAAGGCTCGGAATTCCGAGCCCACCCGCTGGCGGTGATGCAGGGCAGTCTGGAGCGACTGCTGATGCTGACATCTGGTCCGGACTGAAGGACCTGACAACGATTACGGACATGTCGTCTACTGTCACTGCATATGATTCTCTCCCCATTGAAAGAATGGTGGAGGATTATATGAGTGACCGCATCCAAGTAGGCACGTCAGACAGTCCGTACTTATACTGGCAGGAAAAAGAGGTAATTTGGAGGCCCTTGCACAAACTGGCTTTATTCTACCTAAGTTGCCCTCCCACAAGTGTGTACTCCGAAAGAGTGTTTAGTGCCGCCGCTCACCTTGTCAGCAATCGGCGTACGAGGTTACATCCAGAAAATGTGGAGAAGATGATGTTCATTAAAATGAATTATAATCAATTCCTCCGTGGAGACATTGACCAGCAGCAATTGCCTCCACAAAGTACACAGGGAGCTGAGATGGGGGATTCCAGTGGGGACGAATTGATAATCTGTGAGGAGGGGGATGTACACGGTGATATATCGGAGGATGATGATGAGGTGGACATCTTGCCTCTGTAGAGCCAGTTTGTGCAAGGAGAGATTAATTGCTTCTTTTTTGGTGGGGGTCCAAACCAACCCGTCATTTCAGTCACAGTCGTGTGGCAGACCCTGTCACTGAAATGATGGGTTGGTTAAAGTGTGCATGTCCTGTTTATACAACATAAGGGTGGGTGGGAGGGCCCAAGGACAATTCCATCTTGCACCTCTTTTTTCTTTCATTTTTCTTTGCGTCATGTGCTGTTTGGGGGGTGTTTTTTGGAAGGGACATCCTGCGTGACACTGCAGTACCACTCCTAGATGGGCCAGGTGTTTGTGTCGGCCACTTGGGTCGCTTATCTTACTCACACAGCTACCTCATTGCGCCTCTTTTTTTCTTTGCGTCATGTGCTGTTTGGGGAGTGTTTTTTGGAAGGGCAATCCTGCGTGACACTGCAGTGCCACTCCTAGATGGGCCAGGTGTTTGTGTCGGCCACTTGGGTCGCTGAGCTTAGTCATCCAGCGACCTCGGTGCAAATTTTAGGACTAAAAATAATATTGTGAGGTGTGAGGTGTTCAGAATAGACTGAAAATGAGTGAAAATAATGGTTATTGAGGTTAATAATACTTTGGGATCAAAATGACCCCCAAATTCTATGATTTAAGCTGTTTTTTAGGGTTTTTTGAAGAAAAAAAAAACGAATCCAAAACACACCCGAATCCGACAAAAAAAATTCGGTGAGGTTTTGCCAAAACGCGTTCGAACCCAAAACACGGCCGCGGAACCGAACCCAAAACCAAAACACAAAACCCGAAAAATTTCCGGTGCTCATCACTAATTACAGTGCCCCGGTTCATATTCTATAACATTAAAATGCCCTCCAGTTCATTTTATACTACACTACAATGAGCAGGTCCAGGGGCATACCTAGATATATTGCAGACCCCAAGAAAAAAGTTTGAAAGGACCCCTACGTACCACCCAATGGCTAAAACTGTATATAACACATGTCATTTTGACAGGGAAGTGGGCCGCTCTCAACTCTGGACCCCATAGCAGCTGCACTGCCTGCACCTATGGTAGCTATGCCCTTGCATTTCAGTATTACAGTGTGTCACCAACTTTGAATAGATTACACTATTTTATTTTTATTTATCTTTTTATTTTATTCATATACTTTGTCGTATGCAGAAAGAAAACTGACAGATTTATTTATCTATCTATCATATTAAATACACCAAGTGGCAGATTTACTATAAAATTTACCCAGCCCCCCAAAATTGAATGCTTATCGTCTACAAAAAGGATTCTTTTGTGGAGAAAAATGTACCAATTTAAATCACCAGGACAGAGGCTTGGATGAGAACCTGTCCTGGCGATTATTAAAAAGAAAAGAGAGCGTACAATGCTAAGAAGGCATGATGTGCATTGGGATCGTCTCCAGCCCACTGGAGAAGGATTGCAAGAATCCCCCCATTCACTGCTGCTCCATCGAAGGTATCCTATTACATACTGTACTAGTGAAACTTAATTCTGCCCTTAAACATGCCGATACAAGGGGGCTGCAGAACTTAACTTTGTACTAATTTTACACTATCTTTTGCAATATATATATATATATATATATATATATATATATACAAGGAATCCCTGCACTCTCACAATATTAAAGTCAACTGCTGGGGTGTCTATCAGAGTCCAGCCACTACAGAGGCCGGGCCCATAGTACAATACAGGAAATCCCACTTTCGTGGGAAAAGATAGCACTCTCCCGACTTAATATCCAATAAAGTAAAAAGGTCTAAAGCTTTACTTTTGTGCCCAGTCTCCTGCGGAGCCGCTATTCCCCATGGTCCTTACGGAGTCCCCAGCATCCACTAGGACGTCAGAGAAAGCTAAATTTAATGCAAAGGTAATCTCACAGTTCATATGAAGTATCAAAGCGATCTCCAGCGATTTCCATTGTTTCGGTCCCTGGCGGGGCCTTTTTCAAGGAATATACAGACAGTCAACAATGGCAACGATACAGGATAAATTCAGCTTTGCAGGAGAACTGGAGACACAGATATTGCCTCACCGGCCCCTGCTAAATACCCATCAATACGGCGCTAGACACGCCCCCAACACGGCCGCCGGCCGTGTGGAACGCATGGCTGGAACGCAAGCGCATCACTTCCGCCGGAAGTGGGCTGCGTCCAGCCAGTTGTTAACGCAGTGTAATAGACCAGCGTTCACTGTCAATTTGTGAACCGCATATGGAGCACATCGCGTCACTTCCGGTGACGCGATGTCTCCACGGCAACGGCTCTGTATCCAGGAAGCGGTCAGTGTCCGTGTATGGACCGCACTTGGAGCGCATCGCGTCACTTCCGGTGACGCGATGTGTCTATGGCAACAGTTGTCAAACAGTACAAAGCACTGCACACCACAGCCGTGATTATAACGGCTCGCGGCACTAGGCAAATAGACGGTGGGAAACAATAGCAGTATGCGGTGACACGGAGCACATAGAGTCAGCATTAGCAGTGGGTAAATGCGGCCTGTATTAAACAGGTTCGGGACAAACAATATTATTGCCATTGCAATAGTACAACTAATTGGGGTATAGCAGAGGCCGGTGAGGTCACTCAAAAGTGGGGGTGGATACCATCACACAGTTTAAAGGCACAAAATGATGAATGTGACAAGCAATAAGATAAATATAATGACACCTCTCAAACAAAGATCATAGTGAATCAAGACATGCAATAAGACAGTTTCTAGTAATAAGACAAACATGTTGCATATACACAATTCATGATACAATGCCCGGCCATGCGATTGAGCAATATTATAGCTTTACAGAAATTGGCAGTCAACTGTTTATTTCAGGAAAATAGACAGGGGGTTATTTTCATTCATGCCCCTCGGGGCTATCGTATCAAGTCTATGAATCCACATGCTTTCCTTTTTCTTCAGTAGTAGGGCGCGGTCTCCACCCCTAGTAGGTGGCGGTATCCAATCAATCAGTTTGGATCTTAGGTCAGAGACCTGGTGCTTAGATGTCATGAAGTGTCTGGCTACGGGCAGAACTGCCGAACCCGTGGCAATGGCTTGATGTATAGATGTCCTATGATTCGCCATACGATCCCGAAAACGTCTCGTGGTCATGCCCACGTAGTACAGCCCACAGGGGCAAGTCAAAATGTAGATCAAGTGGTCCATGGCACAATGGAGTCTGAATTAAATAGCTATGGGGCGACCTGAGTGCGGATGCGGAAAATGCGAACAAGTTAACATGGCCCTGCATGCTGTGCAACCAGTGCACTTAAAGCATCCAGGCCGTCTCTCATGCAGCCATGTAGTACTTTGTGTCCCTTCATTGCTGGCCATTGGTCTCAGAAGTAACTGTTTTAGGTTAGCCGATCTACGGTAGGCCATCATAGGCGGTGAACTCCTCTTCAATTTAAGACGGTCATCAGTGGCGAGAATGGGCCAATTTCTCCGTATGGTTCCCTTGAGTTTATTGGAGACATTGTCATAGGTGGTTGTAAAGACCATCCGTTCCGGTGTATGAGTAGGCAGTGTTGTTATAACAGGTGAATCAAACTTACTCCTTGCTTTTGCGAGGCATCTAAGGACATTCTTCTTCTCATATCCTCGTTCAGGAATCTTGATGTCATCTCAGACAATTTGTTCTCCATAGTACTGCTATCAGAGTTATTGCGCATAACTCGTAGAAACTGTGAGATTGGAAGATTGTCCTTGAGGGCAGGCGGGTGCTGACTGCTGGGGTGCAGCAGGGTATTCCTATCGGTTGGCTTTCTGTAGAGGCTTGTATTGATCCGACCCCCTTCAAAGGAGATTGAGATATCCAGAAAATTAACATTGTGTGGATCAACCTGGTATGTGAACTTAACCGGGTTCTCCAACTCATTCAGTGAGGTGATCATTTGCTGGAAGGATTCAATCGTCCCATTCCACAGCATAAAAATGTCATCTATATACCTCTGATAGAACAATATATGCTCTCCAAACCGGGATAGGATATGGTGTTGTTCATATTCAGACATGAAGATGTTTGCGTACGCCGGCGCTAAATTCGATCCCATCGCTGTCCCCTTGTGCTGCAGGTAATAGCTGCCTTGGTACAAAAAATGGTTCTGCTTGAGAACCAGGCTTGTCAGCTCTAGAAGAAAGTCTACTGGTGGCCCGATCGGTGGTTGTTGTTGCCATGCATTAGCCAGTGCTTGTAATCCCTGATCATGTGGGATGATGGTATATAAGGAGCAGACGTCCATAGTCACAAGGAGAATATCATCCAGCTCATCCGGGAGGGCACGGAGTTTCTGCAAAAAGTCTGTGGAATCTCGTAAGTAACTATCTCCATGTTGTACTATGGGCTGAAGAAAACTGTCAACGTAAATGGCTAATGGCTGTAGTAATGAATTTCTGGCTCAAATGATGGGCCTGCCTGGGGGTTTCACCAATGTTTTGTGAACTTTAGGGAGAGTGTAAATGATAGGGCATACTGGATATTCAACGGTCAGATATTCATACGTATTTTTATCAATATAGTGTTCTCTAAGGGCCTTATTCAGCGAGTGGTCAACCGCTGTTTTGATTTCCTTGATAGGGTTGTGGTTTAAACAAACGTAAGTTTTTTCATCAGACAATTGTCTCATAATCTCAGTATTATAGTCAACCCAGTCTTGTACCACAACAGCTCCCCTCTTGTCAGCGGGTCTAATCACTATGCTTGTGTCTTTTTTCAATGAATTAAGTGCTGTACGTTCAGCAGGAGTCAGATTATCAAAACGTCTAGTGGACACAGGTGATAGAGCATCATGCTCGATCATACGACTGAATGTCTTGATGCTTGCGTTAGAGGAGGCTGGGTCAAAGGTGGAGGGCTTCCGGAACTGGATCTTATCTAGACCCAAGTCAGTGGCGAAGTGTTCCCTTAATCGGAGCTTACGGCCAAACCTACAGATATCTACCGCCATATCGAATTGTCTGTGGGGGGCTGTAGGTATAAAAGAAAGACCCCTGGAGAGGAGTTTTACCGTAGCCTCATCCAGTGTGTTACTCGAGAGATTAAAAACTAGGTTCTGGTCTTGTCCCTGCACCTTCGCCAGGTATCTCCCCTTCCTTGGGTGCGGCCTCCGTGGTTTGCAACTGGGGGGAGGTCGGGAGTGTTGGTATGGTCTAAAAAAGGCCTCTGTGATGGGCGGCTGTCCGATAGCTCTGTATCTGAGGCTGAAGCCGAGGACCCAGTGTCTTGAGTGTACAGTTGTCTACGCCCTTGCCGTCTTTGTCTGAATGGTCTCTGTTGTCTATTTGATCTCGGGTCACCTAGTAGCCACCAGTAAACCGTATGGTTCTGATAGTCAGATATAACCGTGTTCAATTTGCTGCGCTTGAAGGCAGTTATCTCTTTTTTATAGTTATCAATTTGCGTCTGAAGTTTCTCCACTAGATTAATAGTTTTGTCATTTCTAATAGTTAACAGGTGTAAACCGTTAAACGCCTCAATTTGGGATTTAATTTTCTTTAGTTCAATACCAACCTCCTCAACGACTAGTAGCACCAGGTCTAGGGAGCATTTATTTAGGACTCCGCACCAACGGCTACAGAAGGTGGGATTATTTCTGCCTAATGTTGGGATATTATTAATTCTAAAGCCTCTGGGTATTTGCTTTTTGAGATAATACTCAGACAGAAATTGCCCGTGGAGGGTCAAATCTATTTCCCTTTTCCTAAGTCTAAGCAATTGGTGGTAAAGATCTGTCGGGGTTTCAGCAGGTAGTGTCTCAAAATCTGACTGGTCGAACAGGACTTTATCTGCGTCATCGTCCGTGAGGGAGATCACACCATGTTCAGCCTGTGCAAGAAGGTTATCATCAAGGAAACCCACCTGGCTATGTGCCATGCCAATTGGTACACTGCTCAGCCACTAGGTGAATGTAATGGATACTTACCGTACCAGGTATTCCCCGAGGTCTCCCTGGCGGGTACTGACCAGGCCCAGCACTGATTAGCTTCCAAGTTCGGATGGTATTTGGGCTTGCCCAGTGCGGTATGACGGTAAATAAATAAATAAACACACAACCTTAAGCCAAATACCTGTGCAAGATAAACAAAAAAAGCACAGCCCCACACGTGTAGGTATCCCCGATGAGTGATGAATCTTATGTCTAAAGTACCTGCGCAGTAATTAATACGATACAGGGTGGGTGCAGGAAAAAAGAAATACAGATAACTGAACTGCCTCTAAATATACAAGGAATCCCTGCACTCTCACAATATTAAAGTCAACTGCTGGGGTGTCTATCAGAGTCCAGCCACTACAGAGGCCGGGCCCATAGTACAATACAGGAAAAGATAGCACTCTCCAGACTTAATATCCAATAAAGTAAAAAGGTAAATTTAATGCAAAGGTAATCTCACAGTTCATATGAAGTATCAAAGCGATCTCCAGCGGTTTCCAACGTTTCGGTCCCTGGCGGGGCCTTTTTCAAGGAATACACAGACAGTCAACAGTGGCAACGATACAGGATAAATTCAGCTTTGCAGGAGAACTGGAGACACAGATATTGCCTCACCGGCCCCTGCTAAATACCCATCAATATGGCGCTAGACACGCCCCCAACACGGCCGCCGGCCGTGTGGAACGCATGGCTGGAACGCAAGCGCATCACTTCCGCCGGAAGTGGGCTGCGTCCAGCCAGTTGTTAACGCAGTATAATAGACCAGCGGTCACTGTCAATTTGTGAACCGCATATGGAGCACATCGCATCACTTCTGGTGACGCGATGTCTCCACGGCAACGGCTCTGTATCCAGGAAGCGGTCAGTGACAACTGGCTGGCCGCAGCCCACTTCCGGCGGAAGTGATGCGCTTGCGTTCCAGCCATGCGTTCCACACGACCGGCAGCCGTGTTGGGGGCGTGTCTAGCGCCATATTGATGGGTATTTAGTAGAGATGTGCACTTGAAATTTTTCGGGTTTTGTGTTTTGGTTTTGGGTTCGGTTCCGCGGCCGTGTTTTGGGTTCGACCGCGTTTTGGCAAAACCTCACCGAATTTTTTTTGTCGGATTCGGGTGTGTTTTGGATTCGGGTGTTTTTTTTTTAAAACACTAAAAAACAGCTTAAATCATAGAATTTGGGGGTCATTTTGATCCCAAAGTATTATTAACCTCAAAAACCATAATTTCCACTCATTTTCAGTCTATTCTGAATACCTCACACCTCACAATATTATTTTTAGTCCTAAAATTTGCACCTAGGTCGCTGGATGACTAAGCTAAGCGACCCTAGTGGCCGACACAAACACCGTGCCCATCTAGGAGTGGCACTGCAGTGTCACGCAGGATGGCCCTTCCAAAAAACACTCCCCAAACAGCACATGACGCAAAGAAAAAAAGAGGCGCAATGAGGTAGCTGTGTGAGTAAGATAAGCGACCCTAGTGGCCGACACAAACACCGGGCCCATCTAGGAGTGGCACTGCATTGTCACGCAGGATGGCCCTTCCAAAAAACCCTCCCCAAACAGCACATGACGCAAAGAAAAAAAGAGGCGCAATGAGGTAGCTGTGTGAGTAAGATAAGCGACCCTAGTGGCCGACACAAACACCGGGCCCATCTAGGAGTGGCACTGCAGTGTCACGCAGGATGGCCCTTCCAAAAAACACTCCCCAAACAGCACATGACGCAAAGAAAAAAAGAGGCGCAATGAGGTAGCTGTGTGAGTAAGATAAGCGACCCTAGTGGCCGACACAAACACCGTGCCCATCTAGGAGTGGCACTGCAGTGTCACGCAGGATGGCCCTTCCAAAAAACCCTCCCCAAACAGCACATGACGCAAAGAAAAAAAGAGGCGCAATGAGGTAGCTGTGTGAGTAAGATAAGCGACCCTAGTGGCCGACACAAACACCGGGCCCATCTAGGAGTGGCACTGCAGTGTCACGCAGGATGGCCCTTCCAAAAAACCCTCCCCAAACAGCACATGACGCAAAGAAAAAAAGAGGCGCAATGAGGTAGCTGTGTGAGTAAGATAAGCGACCCTAGTGGCCGACACAAACACCGGGCCCATCTAGGAGTGGCACTGCAGTGTCACGCAGGATGGCCCTTCCAAAAAACCCTCCCCAAACAGCACATGACGCAAAGAAAAAAAGAGGCGCAATGAGGTAGCTGTGTGAGTAAGATAAGCGACCCTAGTGGCCGACACAAACACCGTGCCCATCTAGGAGTGGCACTGCAGTGTCACGCAGGATGGCCCTTCCAAAAAACCCTCCCCAAACAGCACATGACGCAAAGAAAAAAAGAGGCGCAATGAGGTAGCTGTGTGAGTAAGATAAGCGACCCTAGTGGCCGACACAAACACCGTGCCCATCTAGGAGTGGCACTGCAGTGTCACGCAGGATGGCCCTTCCAAAAAACCCTCCCCAAACAGCACATGACGCAAAGAAAAAAAGAGGCGCAATGAGGTAGCTGTGTGAGTAAGATAAGCGACCCTAGTGGCCGACACAAACACCGGGCCCATCTAGGAGTGGCACTGCAGTGTCACGCAGGATGGCCCTTCCAAAAAACATTCCACAAACAGCACATGACGCAAAGAAAAATTAAAGAAAAAAGAGGTGCAAGATGGAATTGTCCTTGGGCCCTCCCACCCACCCTTATGTTGTATAAACAGGACATGCACACTTTAACCAACCCATCATTTCAGTGACAGGGTCTGCCACACGACTGTGACTGAAATGACGGGTTGGTTTGGACCCCCACCAAAAAAGAAGCAATTAATCTCTCCTTGCACAAACTGGCTCTACAGAGGCAAGATGTCCACCTCATCATCATCCTCCGATATATCACCGTGTACATCCCCCTCCTCACAGATTATCAATTCGTCCCCACTGGAATCCACCATCTCAGCTCCCTGTGTACTTTGTGGAGGCAATTGCTGCTGGTCAATGTCTCCACGGAGGAATTGATTATAATTAATTTTAATGAACATCATCTTCTCCACATTTTCTGGATGTAACCTCGTACGCCGATTGCTGACAAGGTGAGCGGCGGCACTAAACACTCTTTCGGAGTACACACTTGTGGGAGGGCAACTTAGGTAGAATAAAGCCAGTTTGTGCAAGGGCCTCCAAATTGCCTCTTTTTCCTGCCAGTATAAGTACGGACTGTGTGACGTGCCTACTTGGATGCGGTCACTCATATAATCCTCCACCATTCTTTCAATGGTGAGAGAATCATATGCAGTGACAGTAGACGACATGTCCGTAATCGTTGTCAGGTCCTTCAGTCCGGACCAGATGTCAGCATCAGCAGTCGCTCCAGACTGCCCTGCATCACCGCCAGCGGGTGGGCTCGGAATTCTGAGCCTTTTCCTCGCACCCCCAGTTGCGGGAGAATGTGAAGGAGGAGATGTTGACAGGTCGCGTTCCGCTTGACTTGACAATTTTCTCACCAGCAGGTCTTTCAACCCCAGCAGACTTGTGTCTGCCGGAAAGAGAGATCCAAGGTAGGCTTTAAATCTAGGATCGAGCACGGTGGCCAAAATGTAGTGCTCTGATTTCAACAGATTGACCACCCGTGAATCCTTGTTAAGCGAATTAAGGGCTCCATCCACAAGTCCCACATGCCTAGCGGAATCGCTCCGTGTTAGCTCCTCCTTCAATGTCTCCAGCTTCTTCTGCAAAAGCCTGATGAGGGGAATGACCTGACTCAGGCTGGCAGTGTCTGAACTGACTTCACGTGTGGCAAGTTCAAAGGGCATCAGAACCTTGCACAACGTTGAAATCATTCTCCACTGCGCTTGAGACAGGTGCATTCCACCTCCTATATCGTGCTCAATTGTATAGGCTTGAATGGCCTTTTGCTGCTCCTCCAACCTCTGAAGCATATAGAGGGTTGAATTCCACCTCGTTACCACTTCTTGCTTCAGATGATGGCAGGGCAGGTTCAGTAGTTTTTGGTGGTGCTCCAGTCTTCTGTACGTGGTGCCTGTACGCCGAAAGTGTCCCGCAATTCTTCTGGCCACCGACAGCATCTCTTGCACGCCCCTGTCGTTTTTTTAAAAATTCTGCACCACCAAATTCAAGGTATGTGCAAAACATGGGACGTGCTGGAATTTGCCCATATTTAATGCACACACAATATTGCTGGCGTTGTCCAATGCCACAAATCCACAGGAGAGTCCAATTGGGGTAAGCCATTCCGCGATGATCTTCCTCAGTTGCCATAAGAGGTTTTCAGCTGTGTGCGTATTCTGGAAAGCGGTGATACAAAGCGTAGCCTGCCTAGGAAAGAGTTGGCGTTTGCGAGATGCTGCTACTGGTGCCGCCGCTGCTGTTCTTGCGGCGGGAGTCCATACATCTACCCAGTGGGCTGTCACAGTCATATAGTCCTGACCCTGCCCTGCTCCACTTGTCCACATGTCCGTGGTTAAGTGGACATTGGGTACAACTGCATTTTTTAGGACACTGGTGAGTCTTTTTCTGACGTCCGTGTACATTCTCGGTATCGCCTGCCTAGAGAAGTGGAACCTAGATGGTATTTGGTAACGGGGGCACACTGCCTCAATAAATTGTCTAGTTCCCTGTGAACTAACGGCGGATACCGGACGCACGTCTAACACCAACATAGTTGTCAAGGCCTCAGTTATCCGCTTTGCAGCAGGATGACTGCTGTGATATTTCATCTTCCTCGCAAAGGACTGTTGGACAATCAATTGCTTACTGGAAGTAGTACAAGTGGGCTTACGACTTCCCCTCTGGGATGACCATCGACTCCCAGCAGCAACAACAGCAGCGCCAGCAGCAGTAGGCGTTACACGCAAGGATGCATCGGAGGAATCCCAGGCAGGAGAGGACTCGTCAGAATTGCCAGTGACATGGCCTGCAGGACTATTGGCATTCCTGGGGAAGGAGGAAATTGACACTGAGGGAGTTGGTGGGGTGGTTTGCGTGAGCTTGGTTACAAGAGGAAGGGATTTACTGGTCAGTGGACTGCTTCCGCTGTCGCCCAAAGTTTTTGAACTTGTCACTGACTTATTATGAATGCGCTGCAGGTGACGTATAAGGGAGGATGTTCCGAGGTGGTTAACGTCCTTACCCCTACTTATTACAGCTTGACAAAGGCAACACACGGCTTGACACCTGTTGTCCGCTTTTCTGTTGAAATACCTCCACACTGAAGAGCTGATTTTTTTGGTATTTTCACCAGGCATGTCAACGGCCATATTCCTCCCACGGACAACAGGTGTCTCCCCGGGTGCCTGACTTAAACAAACCACCTCACCATCAGAATCCTCCTGGTCAATTTCCTCCCCAGCGCCAGCAACACCCATATCCTCCTCATCCTGGTGTACTTCAACACTGACATCTTCAATCTGACTATCAGGAACTGGACTGCGGGTGCTCCTTCCAGCACTTGCAGGGGGCGTGCAAATGGTGGAAGGCGCATGCTCTTCATGTCCAGTGTTGGGAAGGTCAGGCATCGCAACCGACACAATTGGACTCTCCTTGTGGATTTGGGATTTCGAAGAACGCACAGTTCTTTGCGGTGCTTTTGCCAGCTTGAGTCTTTTCATTTTTCTAGCGAGAGGCTGAGTGCTTCCATCCTCATGTGAAGCTGAACCACTAGCCATGAACATAGGCCAGGGCCTCAGCCGTTCCTTGCCACTCCGTGTGGTAAATGGCATATTGGCAAGTTTACGCTTCTCCTCCGACAATTTTATTTTAGGTTTTGGAGTCCTTTTTTTACTGATATTTGGTGTTTTGGATTTGACATGCTCTGTACTATGACATTGGGCATCGGCCTTGGCAGACGACGTTGCTGGCATTTCATCGTCTCGGCCATGACTAGTGGCAGCAGCTTCAGCACGAGGTGGAAGTGGATCTTGATCTTTCCCTAATTTTGGAACCTCAACATTTTTGTTCTCCATATTTTAATAGGCACAACTAAAAGGCACCTCAGGTAAACAATGGAGATGGATGGATACTAGTATACTTATGGATGGACTGCCGAGTGCCGCCACAGAGGTAGCTACAGCCGTGGACTACCGTACTGTGTCTGCTGCTAATATAGACTGGATGATAATGAGATGAAATCAATATATATATATATATGTATGTATATATAATATCACTAGTACTGCAGCCGGACAGGTAGATAATATATTTATTAGGTAATGATGACTGATGACGGACCTGCTGGACACTGTCAGCTCAGCAGCACCGCAGACTGCTACAGTAAGCTACTATACTATAGTAGTATGTACAAAGAAGAAAGAAAAAAAAAAACCACGGGTAGGTGGTATACAATTATGGATGGACTGCCGAGTGCCGACACAGAGGTAGCTACAGCCGTGGACTAACGTACTGTGTCTGCTGCTAATATAGACTGGATGATTGATAATGAGATGAAATCAATATATATATATGTATGTATATATAATATCACTATTACTGCAGCCAGACAGGTCAGGTAGATATATATTTATTAGGTAATGATGACTGATGACGGACCTGCTGGACACTGTCAGCTCAGCAGCACCGCAGACTGCTACAGTAAGCTACTATACTATAGTAGTATGTACAAAGAAGAAAGAAAAAAAAAAAAACCACGGGTAGGTGGTATACAATTATGGATGGACTGCCGAGTGCCGACACAGAGGTAGCTACAGCCGTGGACTAACGTACTGTGTCTGCTGCTAATATAGACTGGATGATTGATAATGAGATGAATTCAATATATATATGTATGTATATATAATATCACTAGTACTGCAGCCGGACAGGTAGATAATATATTTATTAGGTAATGATGACTGATGACGGACCTGCTGGACACTGTCAGCTCAGCAGCACCGCAGACTGCTACAGTAAGCTACTATACTATAGTAGTATGTACAAAGAAGAAAGAAAAAAAAAAACCACGGGTAGGTGGTATACAATTATGGATGGACTGCTGAGTGCCGACACAGAGGTAGCTACAGCCGTGGACTACCGTACTGTGTCTGCTGCTAATATAGACTGGATGATAATGAGATGAAATCAATATATATATATGTATGTATATATAATATCACTAGTACTGCAGCCGGACAGGTAGATAATATATTTATTAGGTAATGATGACTGATGATGGACCTGCTGGACACTGTCAGCTCAGCAGCACCGCAGACTGCTACAGTAAGCTACTATACTATAGTAGTATGTACAAAGAAGAAAGAAAAAAAAAAAAACACGGGTAGGTGGTATACAATTATGGATGGACTGCCGAGTGCCGACACAGAGATAGCTACAGCCGTGGACTAACGTACTGTGTCTGCTGCTAATATAGACTGGATGATTGATAATGAGATGAAATCAATATATATATGTATGTATATATAATATCACTAGTACTGCAGCCGGACAGGTAGATAATATATTTATTAGGTAATGATGACTGATGACGGACCTGCTGGACACTGTCAGCTCAGCAGCACCGCAGACTGCTACAGTAAGCTACGACTCTATAGTAGTATGTACAAAGAAGAAAAAAAAAAAACCACGGGTAGGTGGTATACAATTATGGATGGACTGCCGAGTGCCGACACAGAGGTAGCTACAGCCGTGGACTAACGTACTGTGTCTGCTGCTAATATAGAGTCTAGACTGGATGATAAATTATTGATAATGAGATGAAATCAATATAATATCACTAGTACTGCAGCCGGACAGGTACTATATATATTTATTATGTAATGACTGATGACGGACCTGCTGGACACTGTCAGGTCAGCACAGCACCGCAGACTGCTACAGTAAGCTACTATAGTAGTATGTATAAAGAAGAATGAAAAAAAAAAAACACGGGTAGGTGGTATACAATATTATATATATATATATATATTATATACAATTTTATATATATATATTTATATATATATATATATATTAAACTGGTGGTGATTGATTATTAAACTGGTGGTCACTTCAGGTCACGTTGCAACTTGCAACTAGTACTCCGAGGCCTAAGCAGACAATCACAAAATATATTATTATACTGGTGGTCAGTGTGGTCACAACAATGGCAGTGTGGCACTGACTCTGGCAGCAAAAGTGTGCACTGTACGTTATATGTACTCCTGAGTCCTGCTCTCAGACTCTAACTGCTCCCCACTGTCAGTGTCTCCCCCACAAGTCAGATAATACACTTACAGTCACACTATCTATTATCTAATCTAGTATAAATATCACTTCAGCAAGTAGTATAGTAGTATACAGTATAGTAGTACTCCTCCTAATAATGCTCCCCAAAATACTGTGTCTCTCTCTTCTCTAAACAGAGAGGACGCCAGCCACGTCCTCTCCCTATGACTCTCAATGCACGTGTGAAAATGGCGGCGACGCGCGGCTCCTTATATAGAATTCGAGTCTCGCGATAGAATCCGAGCCTCGCGAGAATCCGACAGCGTGATGATGACGTTCGGGCGCGCTCGGGTTAGCCGAGCAAGGCGGGAAGATCCGAGCCTGCTCGGACCCGTGTAAAAAACCTGAAGTTCGGGCGGGTTCGGATTCAGAGGAACCGAACCCGCTCATCTCTAGTATTTAGCAGGGGCCGGTGAGGCAATATCTGTGTCTCCAGTTCTCCTGCAAAGCTGAATTTATCCTGTATCGTTGCCACTGTTGACTGTCTGTATATTCCTTGAAAAAGGCCCCGCCAGGGACCGAAACGTTGGAAATCGCTGGAGATCGCTTTGATACTTCATATGAACTGTGAGATTACCTTTGCATTAAATTTACCTTTTTACTTTATTGGATATTAAGTCTGGAGAGTGCTATCTTTTCCCACGAAAGTGGGATTTCCTGTATTATATATATATATATATATATATATATATATTAGAAAAAAGAAATAAGGTAATTTTCAGCGACCAATGGTGTCAGGGATGATGTGGAGGATTATATGACTATAAGTAAAAGATATATTTATTCACAAAATACGACACTATAACAAATTCATGCTGGATGGCAAGCCAATTTGAAAAAACATATGTAGAAAACCACATAAAAAGAGAAAAAATAAAAAAATATTTTAAAAGTTTAAATTAAAACCAAAAAGGTACACAAATATGTTAAAACATATTAAAAAAATTAGATATATATCTTAACTCAGGAGGAGGAGTTAGTATCAAGTGGCACCCGATGTGTTTTGTCCCTGCTGGACTTCATCAAGGGGTCCTCTCTTACACACAATATATTTATATACACATATAATACTCCCAGCTCCGGCACTTCATCAGATTTAAAGAGATTCTGTTCACAGTGCCTTCCTCATCAACAGCCGAAACAGCTGCGTGCAATATATATCTCCAACGGCGGCACTCAAGAAAAACAACAGTACTACAGCTTGGAAAGCAATGTTTCAGCACTTGTCAGCGCTGTTATCAAGCCTCAATGCGATGTGCACAGTCCACAAGTTTAAAACCCCGCCACCACAGCCTGCAGTGATCACCACAACTCCATGTGGTTTCTTGCAAACAGGTCCTGTCTTTTACCATCCTTATACAGGAGCCAAATTCACTATACGACATCGCCTGACATGTACAAGCCGCTTTGTAGTATACATTATCACTTGTCCATGTTCCAAAATTGACATATGCAAAACAGAAGTAACATTTTGCGAAAGAATGGCACAACATCGAACAGCAATTTGAGCGGCCATCAACATTGGTGCCAGTATTCAACCTGTAGCATGCCACTTTTTAGAGGCAAAGCACAACTTATCATCCATACGATACCGTATCATAGATCATGTACCCCTGTCACTCAGAGGTGGCGATAGATCTGCAAAATTACTACGAAGAGAGGTAGAATGGATTGTAAACGTTGATTTACATACAGGACTAAAAGCAACACTTTAAAAAGACATTTAATACACTTTAAATGGAGCCGCTGCGGCCGCTGTAATCAATCTTTAGCCTACGTACTTTTTACACCATTAGCATACAGAGCCCCGTACCGTGTATGTACTTTGCGTACAAACGCTGCGCTGGCCGTACAAAGTACACGCAGTGCGTACACACCCAAAGATACTCCGTGAGCACTTAGCAGCTACACGTGTGACTGAAATACACTTATTACCTTAGCAGGGAAAAGGAGACACGACACCAGATTGTAATTAAAATGCCAGGTTCCGACACACCAACATATAATTACTGAAAGGGGGTTACAATAACAGTACAATACAATAGAAAAAAATGGCTACAGTCAATGGTACATACGTTTTAGTTGCGCCTGTGCTTCCCGGCCGGTCCTCAGTCATCTAGGGAGATGACCTTCAGAGTCTGTGTGTGACCGGGCATGCAGCTGGCTATTTATACAATAGTCCAAAACTTAACACAATGGAAACTGTAATCTCTTTGTCCATTGGACACAGGGATGGTCATTTACAGTACAGGAGAGGTCATAGGTCGGTTTGAATAGGTGGGCGATGTCTGTTCCAGGTGCACTTGCAGGTGGTCTCCTCTGGGTTCCCGCCGCATACCAAATGTACAGTAAATACAGTTAATATTTATATTCTGCTCCTGTAATCTTCTGCAAACCAACACCGGAATATTTCCCTTAATATACCCTACAGTTGGATACCAAACACCACCTTATTACCTAATTCTGTCCCCTCCTATCCTGTAAAGGTGAATCCCTTTGTTCTGATACCATTTAAACTAGTGTAACTTGCAGGTGTGGTGCAGGGAGACTATATGTACATTGTGCACTATTTGGATTAAATATGTAATGTGTTTTTATGGCTTTTCCATGCGATCACAAACTCTACCGTAATTACCCATACCACGCGCTAATGCGCAGGACCGCGGGAGCGACCATACGCAAATTGCGAATATGTGCACGCACGGCAGAACAAGTACACGCACGGAGGCCATCTGTGGGTAGTTTGTACGTGATGTGTGTACTGCAATATTTTTCGACTTTGACAGGATAATGAGACTTGACTCCTTGGCCCCTAAAGGGTTAAATGAAAGTCTAAGGATTCAAGTCATTTTGTAGTTGTATGGGTAGATAATTAGTTTGTTTGGACAGACAGCCATTTAATATTCAACATAGTATAGAATCAGACATATATTTCGATATTACTACAGATTATTAGTGTGATGAAGTCAATTTATGAATGCTTTTTCCAGCAGGATATTATAATATACTTAGCATTTGATAAACTATTGTTAGTATTGTTTTAATGCTCAATCTTTGAATGTTTTTAATGTTTATTATGTTTTTTGTATGTTTGTTATATGCTATTGTGGTTTATTGTTTCTGAGCTAGTCATGGTGATCACTTACATTTCTTGTGAATGGAGGTGTGGTGATCACTGCAGGCTGTGGTGGTGGGTTTTTAAACTTGTGGACTGTGCACATTGCATTGAGGCTTGATAAAAGTGCTGACAAGCACTAAAACATTGCTTACCAAGCTGTAGTACTGTTGTTTTTCTTGTGTGCCGCCGTTGGAGATATATATATATATATATATATATATATACACACTGCTCAAAAAAATAAAGGGAACACTTAAACAACACAATGTAACTCCAAGTCAAACACACTTCTGTGAAATCAAACTGTCAACTTAGGAAGCAACACTGATTTACAATCAATTTCACATTTTGTTGTGCAAATGGAATAGACAACAGGTGGGAATTATAGCCAATTAGCAAGACACCCCCAATAAAGGAGTTTTTCTGCAGGTGGTGACCACAGACCACTTCTCAGCTCCTATGCTTTCTGGCTGATGTTTTGGTTACTTTTGAAAGCTGGCGGTGCTTTCACTCTAGTGGTAGCATGAGACAGAGTCTACAACCCACACAAGTGGCACAGGTAGTGCAGCTCATCCAGGATGGCACATCAATGCGAGCTGTGGCAAGAAGGTTTGCTGTGTCTGTCAGCGTAGTGTCTAGAGCATGGAGGCACTACCAGGATACAGGCCAGTACATCAGGAGACGTGGAGGAGGCCGTAGGAGGGCAACAACCCAGCAGCAGGACCACTACCTCCACCTTTGTGCAAGGAGGAACAGGAGGAGCACTGCCAGAGCCCTGCAAAATGACCTCCAGCAAGCCACAAATGTGCATGTGTCTACTCAAACGATCAGAAACAGACTCCATGAGGGTGGTATGAGGGCCCGACGTCTATAGGTGGGGGTTGTGCTTACAGCCTAACACCGTGCAGGTTCTCACTGAGCACATGTGACAGACGTGACAGAGTCTGGAGACGCCAAGGAGAACGTTCTGCTGCCTGCAACATCCTCCAGCATGACCGGTTTGGCAGTGGGTCAGTAATGGTGTGGGGTGGCATTTCTTTGGGGGTCCGCACAGCCCTTCATGCGCTCGCTAGAGGTAGCCTGACTGCCATTAGGTACCTAGATGAGATCCTCAGACCCCTTGTGAGACCATATGCTGGTGCGGTTGGCCCTGGGTTCCTCCTAATGCAAGACAATGCTAGATCTCATGTGGCAGGAGTGTGTCAGCAGTTCCTGCAAGACGAAGGCATTGATGCTATGGACTGGCCCGCCCGTTCCCCAGACCTGAATCCAATTGAGCACATCTGGGACATCATGTCTCGCTCCATCCATCCAATTGCACCACAGACTGTCCATGAGTTGGCGCATGCTTTAGTCCAGGTCTGGGAGGAGATCCCTCAGGAGACCATCCACCACCTCATCAGGAGCATGCCCAAGCGTTGTAGGGAGGTCATACAGGCACGTGGAGGCCACACACTTTACTGAGCCTCATTTGACTTGTTTTAAGGACATTACATCAAAGTTGGATCAGCCTGTAGTGTGTGTTTCCACTTTAATTTTGAGTGTGACTACAAATCCAGACCTCCATGGGTTAATAAATTTGATTTCCATTGATAATTTTTTGTGTGATTTAGTTGTCAGCACATTCATCTATGTAAAGAACAAAGTATTTAATAAGAATATTTCATTCATTCAGATCTAGGATGTGTTATTTTAGTATTCCCTTTATTTTTTTGATCAGTCTATATATATATATATATATATATATATGTATATACATATATATACTGTATATATATATTTAGAGTTTCCTTCTCCAGTGGGCTGGAGACTATCCCAATGCACATCATGCCTTCTTAGCATTTGTACTTCTCTCTTTTCTTTTTAATAATTGCCGGGACAGGTTCTTATCTGTTCTGACTTGGGTTAGAACCGGATCTCAGCATCATCAGGTCCGTCTGTTACATAAAGAGACAGAAAGATTTGAGCCTACATCCATAGGAGATCTGTAGTTAGTTCTCCAAGATGTTTGGAACAACCTCCCTGCCAAGTTCCTTCAAAAACGGTGTGTAAGTGGGGTGGTCTTCAGTATGCTGACTGTCGGGATCCCGGCGCACAGTATACTGGTGCCGGAATCCCGACAGCCGGCATACCGACAGATTTTCTCCCTCGTGGACCCACGACCCCCTGGAGGGAGAATAAGTAGCGTGGCGCCACCGTGCCTGCAGCGTGGTGAGCGCAGTGAGCCCACAAGGGGCTCATATGCGCTCGCCACGCTGTCGGTATGCCAGCGGTCGGGCTCCCGGCGCCGGTATGCTGGTCGCCGGGATCCCGGTCGCCGGCATACCATACTACACCCGTGTAAGTGTACCTAGAAGAATTGATGCTGTTTTCAAGGCAAAGGGTGGTCACACCAAATACTGATTTGATTTAGATTTTAATTCAGTTCATTCACTTTGCACTTTGTTAATTGATAAAAATAAACTATTAACACTTCTATTTTTTAAAGCATTCTTACATTGCATCCTTTTTTCCACACCTGCCTAAAACTTATGCACAGTAGTATCTATCTATCTATCTATCTATCTATCTATCTATCTATCTATCTATCTATCTATCTAGTATTACAATAAATAACTGTTTGCTCCTGCAATACTTTACTGTGATCAATCGGTTACATAGCTGCTCACCTTAGATGATCCAAGCCAGAGTAAGATCTAAATAGGAATACTGTAAAAGAAGGAATGACCAAAGCACTCATGGTTTAGTATTTTCACTTCATATGAATGCTTCTCATAGGAAATAATATATTTTGCGTACCAGACCAAAACTTGTCTTAGGAGCCTGTCATGGTGTCTTTTTATCACAGTACTTTTGGATATGACTTTTAATTATGTTGTCTCTCTAGAACACATTCACATATCAAAAAGCTTTCCAATATCGAATCAAAATGATAGTGTAGTATTGTAAAAAGTTTAATTGAACACAACATCTATGTTTTCATGCGTGCATTTTGAAAGAATGATCAGTTTAAAAAACGTGATCAATAGGTATATCTGTTAAAAATCTCAATCGCAGGTATATTGAACAATCTATAAATTCTGTATCATCCAATTGGATGAGAGCTCCGATATAAGAATGGCACCATGGGTTCCTGCAGACCAATGTCCAGATGAAGAGGGCTCGCAGGGAGATGCGAGAGGCTGCTGGAGGGAGTGGGACACATGAAGGTGCAAGGCTTCTGGAGGGAGGAGGACACAGGGAGGTGCAAGGCGGGAGGTGCAAGGATGCTGGAGGTAGTGGGTCACATGGAGTGGATCACAAGGGAAGGTAAGAGACTGCTGGTGGGATTGGGTCATGGGGAGGTTTGAGAGGCTGCTGGAGGGACACAGGGAGGTACGAGACATATGATGGGACACAAGGGGAGGCAAGAGGCTGCTGTGATGGGGACTGTGCTTATTTTGTCAGTCCTAGGCTCAATTTCTGATGGCAGCCCTGGCTGTCAGCATTGTTGAGGGCTCACTTCAGACCTCTGCTTTCCAGCTCCTGCACAGTGTATAATAAGGGGTACTACTGTGTGGTATAATGTGAATAATGAGCTCTACTATGTGGTGTAATGTGTATAAGTGGCACTACTTTTTAGTATAATGAGAATAAGGGGCACTATTGTGTGGTGTAATGTGAATAAGAAACACTACTATGCAGTGTAATGTAAATAAGGTTGCCTTACTGTGGAGTATATACATTGGGGGTAACATTGTGTGGCCACGTCCCATCTCAGTGATACCACACCTCTTTTTTTTGATGCATAATGAGGGTTTGTGCTGTCCCTATTCAAAGTACGTGGGGGTGGTGGCACCTGTGCTCTTTCTGGCACAATGCACCAAAATGTCATGTTAAGGCTCTGCCTTAGTTGTAGATTATTTTTCAGAGATATAACACTACTACTTTAGAGCAGAAAAAATATTTAACAAATTTGATTTACTGAATATTTATTCTATGTATTATCAATTTGTAGCAGCTGCTGTTAATTTATTTGCACCTTACATAACACATTTTCACAGTATATAACTTGACTTGTAAGCACAGCTGCATTTTCTCATGGTCAGCCGCAGTCAGCCTGCAGTTGTCTCAGCCCTTTTCCCAGATTGTTTTCTATAGTTCTGTTCTACAGGTTGACACAAGTGAAAGGACCATGGTTAGACATTTATCCATTAAACACTACTCCAGTGTATTTTAGTAACATACTGTACTGTATTTACTTTTGCTAACAAGTTTTCTATAGTGGCAACATATTTTGTCTATTTGTTGAGAGCGTGAAAAGTAGTGGAATTTGCAGGGTGTAAAGAATTGCATGCAATGTAAATGACCTCAGGTTTAGAAAGTTTCTCATTAATTTTAGCCTGAACTTGTTTCTCTGCTTTGCAGGGTGTCGTCTAAATGCCACAGCACAAACAGAAAACACGCAGGGTGAAATTCTCACTGCAGACACACCTTGATGATGCCCTCTGGGATTTGCAGATGACTCTAACGTATCTAGTGACATCATAAGAATGTATTCTCATAGTACACAAGTATGTGTACACAGGCGGTAAGCCCACACTCCCTGTGTTATAGCAAAGGGTTGGGGACCATGAGATGTGTGCTAAATGAGGAATGAGGAGTGATATGAAGAAATCTGACACCTTTGCCAAATTAATGTTAAAAGGACACAAGCGAACCTCAATATTTCACTTTATGTGTACTGGTAATTATAAAAAAATAGATAAAACTGTTATACTTTTGTAATAAAAAGAATTAGAATTTTTAAATATATCAACAAAATTCTGTTTGAATATTTTGTGTATTCTGTGAATTAAGAGATTCCTCAGTTCTCTGACTGCAGGAATCCCTTAGTAGTTTGAAAACAAAACTAAAAATGATTGAATAACCTTTGTCGCCTTTCCTTGTTGTCAGGAGAGTTTGGTTCACACCAGTCATGATCTAATTCTATGCTAAGCTGAAAGTAACATCCCAGAATACAATGTTACAGTAGTCACACATGTAACACATCTTCACATGTCATCTATTTAAAACAAACTATCATAAAGCGTTGCAACTGTCATGGACACTTTTGTGTTCCCAGAGCAGGCAGTAAATTGTGGTTCTTTTTCATTTTCATTTCTCCGAAATGTTGTTTTACCTAGCTACATAATGGTTGCAAATCTGTAATATTGCAGCACCAATAACTGGGTCATTTTATCTTTAAATAGCAAGTTAAGTAAATTTTAAGCTTGCTATCCTCATACTAATCATCTTCAAACTCTCTCTAGAAGGCATACAAAAATGTCTGCCAGACACAGTCAGTCTGAGTAAGATTACAGCTCTCAATATGTTATGTGATGGCAGAGTAGGGAGAAAGAGGATTTCAAAGTGCAGAGAGAATTGAAACAGGGGTTCCAAAGTGCCTCCTTGGGGCATATTTATAATTTATCGGGTTTTAGACCCATTAATTAGAATTTCTTATCACCGCTTTTTAAGGCAATTAGAAATTTGGTACCACTCAGAAGTTTTTAAGAAGCTAAGGGACCAAGCCCAGCCCACCCAGCTGACCCATTGCTTATGGCAGCAACCTCCCTGCTGCCTTCTACTGCTGGCCAGTCTGTGGAAGTGGGGCATTCCTAAAAGGAATGCCTATCTGCAGCAGCTGGAAGGCAGTCTTCCTGCCGCCCAGGCTGATGAAGGATTCTTCGGCTTATTTCCTCTCTACTTGGCCTCAATATCACACTCTGGGCATTTCTGGGCCTCCACAGGGTTATATCAGCCACCTAATTGTGTTTTTATAATAAATAATCCCAATTATATCATGTACTGGCAAGGCTTTGTATTATTCACACACACACACACACACACACACACACACACACACACACACACACACACACACACACACACACACCTGTAAAGTGTTTTTTTTACTGTATAACACTATTGTTACCAAAAATGTCCCCAAAAATGTTGATTTTTTTTTAAATTTTGCATTATGTAAATATCACCTGTTTTATCCTAATTCAGTATAATTTTATTAGCAAAACTGCATATTTGTTAATAAAATTATAATGAATTGGGTTTAAATTATTTACACAACAAAGAAAATGTGATATTTCTGGAAAAATGTATTAGCCAGATAAGTGGTTATCATAGACTTTTTTTTTTTTCTGCTTTAATGTTCATTTTGTCATTGAAGAAAGCAGGTATGTATCTAATGATTATTTCTCACGGAAGAAGTGAAACATTCTTTTGGGTGATCCTCTGAGTCACAAGATATATTTTAGGAAGCATATACATACAATAGTGTTGCACAAGTGTTACACAAGTTTTCCTTTTTGCTGAGGGACCTAAGGTATAATGCTCCAACTAGAGAAAACAAATAAAGCAAACTTGAAAATAAGCTGTAAGGCAGTTTGTGTTGCTGCTGTTGTTAAGAAACAAGAAATCTGTCACCTTTTGTTTATACTACCACAATAATCCTTTTAGTCAGTAGCTAAATGGCAACCAGTGTCACATAGGACTAAATGCATTTTTCCATGTGACTCAAATTGATCACTAATTGAAAATGCTTTGTGTCCTAAAGTCTTTTATAAGTAGATGGATGTATTATACAGTTGGTGCAGGTGGAGATCTTGTTCCCCTCCCACACAAAGCTCAGAGGGCTCCCACCTTGCCTGCAGCTGAAAGCACGTTCACACATGTGAATTGCTAAACATAGGCAGCTGTAGTCACAATGACCACCAGCAGTGATGAAAAAAAGCTCATCACCTGCCATGTGGTCGTGGAAAGGTGAAAAGTGTTATCACAATAACTGCTGACTTATGTGGTTTATTGCACACAATGAAAGTGTTTACACTAAGAGAAAAGCAATGAAATTATATTATATGATTTAATGTTTTAAAGACCATATTTGTATAAAGACTGCAAAGACCATGAGGGTTCGGTACATTATATTGATTTTGAGCAACGTCGACATGAGAATGTTGATATGTGGACACTAATGAAATGTCGACACGCCAATAATGGCAACAATGTCTTCTAGAGGCAAGTCTAACGCTAACCCTTACCCTTTATCATAAGCCTAACCCTAATGTTCACCCTAACCCCTCACCCATAACCCTAATCCTAAAATTATTGGCAGTCTTAACCCCTAAACCTACACCTAACCCTAATGCTCATATTGTCATTTTCACTATGTTGATATTCTGTCCATTGCCAAATTTCCAGGTGTCAACAATTATGATGTCAACATCATTAATTTCCACATAAAGACCGTCGACAATAAGTTTACATATCATCCATGACATTACAATTAGAATTAAGGTTAGGGATAGGCAGAAAAAAAAAAACCGTCTCTCTATCAGAGGTCTGCACTGGTAGTGAAGGTAACATGACTGCAGAAATTAAGAAGCCATGCATGATAACTGTTGCCCTAGCATACAACGCCTAATGGTAATCAGATGCAAACCTTCTTACTCTATGATTAGGGAAAATAATTCAAAAGAGTTCCAAAACCAAAAAGTAATACCCTGCTATGTGAGGTATTATGTTTGACAATGGGCAAAGTGCTACAGTGCCTCTATATGTAATCACGCAGGCAGATATTTCCCAGCAACTGCTCAAGAGCAGGTCACATGACCAGTCAGGTGGTAAGGCCAGTGACAGTTGGAAGTGAGTGGCAGTTGGTGCTGGGCAGTGGTGGCATGCAGAGCTGGAGTCTTCTGTAAAAACAGCAGACCCTAGAAAGAAGAGTGTGAGCAGCCTTTTAGGGAGCAGATCTGCTGAGGGTAGCGACCAGTAGGACAGGAGGTGAACACTCACTGAAAGGTGCTGAATGCTTCAGGGACATACTGTAGCGAAAACGTCAGGAGAGGTCAGTTCTACCCAAATGACCTAGGCTTCACACCATATATTACAATAGAACTTGAGCCATAGTTTTTTGAAATAGACTAGCCTAATAGGCTGCAGCCATATATAGACATACAGCAAAAATATCCTTCCGCATCACAAAAATATATAGCAATAGCTAAATTGTACAGCTTTCAGACCGCACAAGTCGGGTCACACCCTTTATTTTTACGCGGGTACATCCTAGGTGCGACCGAGCTGAGACCCTTTTAGACCGGCGGCCCTGGTTTTACTGTATTGGACATTGGATATGTGTATCTTCAAATAAAATATTCTATCTATCTATATCCCAATTGCATACTCGGACTCAGTTGCATATTCAATACATAATGGCTAGGTGCCCTCCAAACCACAAGGTAAGTAGTATATACAATCACAAGTCAAAAGGCGGCACTCACAGACTTTTGAATAGAGGTCAGCAGACCAATACAGCTACTTCAACAGTTTTGGTTTATTACAACCTTCATCAGGAACAAGTGCTACAAACAAACAGCTTACCTTATATAAGCAGCCATTCCCCACATCTAATCATACACCAGTGCGTCCCATCTGTGGCCGGCATCCACTCCAACACACACAGATGAGGAAGTGACGTCCAGCTCCGGAGAGAGGTAACTGAGCAACCAAATTATAAACTATCCTTATCCAGATACAAAGGACTCGACATACTGTAAAAGACATATACAGATTAAGTGTGAAAGTCTATGCTTCTACTACTACTCCCATACATACATTAAATAGTAATTAAACAGATTAGTGAAAACATGCTAATTGTCGTTGAGGCCAAAAGGTTTAATCGTATTTTAATGGTGTATCCACCAAGTAGCTTTCTGGAGAAGGATTTTTGCACGGTCCCTCCCCTCTCAAACTCTCCGGGACACAATCTATCATTTTGTATCTTAAAGTAGCGAGGCTATGTCTAAACTCCTTAAAGTGCGTCGCCACAATTGTTCATTATGTGTCCCCTCTAGCATTACCCGAATTGGGCTTTGTTGGAGAGCCATCCTTTCTTTAAATGTACAAGTTGTCTTGCCTATGTAATATAGGCCACATGGGCATCTTATAAAGTAGACAACATACCGAGAGGTAGAACAGAGTGTATAATTAATAATGAGCTTTTTCCCAGAATGTGGGTGGGGGAAACTCACTCCAATCTCAAGAAAGCTACAGGTTGTACAACCCAGGCACCTGTAGTTGCCGTGTTTCTAGTTAAACATTTTTTGGGTCGTACTACTGCTGGATCCTGAACCATAATTTTAACCACAAAGTTCTTAATGTTTTTTCCGCTCTTGTAACACGGGAGCAATTTAGTGTCCTGCAAAGATGGTAAGTCAGAGTCATTTTATAACAGTGGCCATAAGTCTTTTGCAGTTTTAACAAGTTTTTCGCCCGGTTGTTAACCCAAGTAATTATTTTATCTGTCCTCTTCCTAGTGGTGTTTAGGAATATGCTCCCTCTAGGGAAATATAAAGCTTTGATTTTTGCAGCTTCCAAAATATCTTTGTTGTACCCTCTTTGTAAGAATTTAGTTGTTATTAACTCCATCTGCCCTCTCCTCATCCTCATTACTGCAGGTACAATGTATCCTTAAAAATTGGCAATATGGCAGTTCTCGTTTTAATGCAGATGGATGATGGCTAGCAGCTGACAAGTTGTTACAATCTTTCTGCTTATGATACACTGAGGTATTCAAAACCCCTTTATCCAAAACAATGTTCACATCAAAGAAGTGGATTATCTCTGACTGTACAGTATGTCAAAAGTAAACTTGATGTTCTGATTGGCCATATTAATATCTTGCATTATATTTATAAAGGCTTTCTTAGTTCCGGTCCATACAATGAATATATCATTGAAAAACAGGGCCCGTTTAACAAAAAACATAAACACATTGGCATACGCCGGTGCCACACTAGAGCCCATTGTGCATCCGAACAACAGTTAATACAGCTTCTTGTTGAACAGAAAGTAACTTCTAGTTAAAACTATAGTCAAAACAGTGCTAAACAATTTAATATCTGGTTCTGTATATTTTGCATTATTCATTAACACGCATCCAGGCGCGCCAGGCATTGGGGAGTGACTGACAGCCCAGGTGGCCAGAAGGGACGCAGCATCCCGGTCCTCTGGCAACGACTGGGACCTCCACCCACTGAGACATAACATGTATACAAATATTCCACATAATATAGGTATTCAAGCTACCAGATGCTTGTTAATGAATGATGCAAAATATAAAGGATATTGAGTTGTTTATCACTCTTTTGTTTGAATGTGCAATGGGCTCTTGTGTGGCAACGGCGTATGCCAATGCGTTCATGTTATTTTGTTGAATGGGGCCTGTTTTTGCATAATTTGGAATTTTCACAATATATTAAGTTCTTCACATGCTACATCAATTACATTTTTATTGCATGGACCAGAACCAAGGAAGCCTTTTAAAGGGTGTCGTACGGTATGCCGGTGCTCGGGCTCCCGGCGCCCAGCATACCGGCGCCGGGAGCCCGACCGCTGGCATACCGACAGCGTGGCGAGCGCAAAGGAGCCCCTTGCGGTCTCGCTGCGCTCGCCACGCTGCGGGCACGGTGGCGCGCTACGCGCGCCACACTATTTTATTCTCCCTCCAGGGGGGTCGTGGACCCCCACGAGGGAGAATAGTTGTTGGGATTCCGGCGCCGGTATACTGTGCGCCGGGATCCCGACATTCGGCATATAGAAGACCACCCCTTTTAAAATATGATGTAAGATAGTAATATGGCCAATGAAAACATCAAGTTTACTTTTTACATACAGTCGGAGATAATACACTTCTTTGATGTGAACATTATCTTGGATAAAGGGGTTTTGAATGCCTCAGTGTATCATAAGCAGACAGATTGTAATAACTTGTTGTCAGCTGCTAGCCATAATCCATCTGCATTAAAACGAGGACTGCCATATTTTCAATATTTAAGGATACATTGTAGCTGCAGTTATGAGGATGATGAAAGGGTACAGATGGAGTTAATAACAACTACATTCTTACAAAGAGGGTACAGGA